>NC_133336.1:188702072-188877072 GCF_042186555.1 Aquarana catesbeiana
GGGGGGGGGGGGCTCTGATGTGCACTACTGGATGTAAGGGGGGGGTCTCTGATGTGCACTCTGGATGTAAGGGGGGGCTCTGATGTGCACTCCTGGATGTAAGGGGGGGGGCTCTGATGTGCACTGCTGGATGTAAGGGGGGGGGGGCTCTGATGTGCACTGCTGGATGTAAGGGGGGGGCTCTGATGTGCACTCCTGGATGTAAGAGGGGGGTCTCTGATGTGCACTCCTGGATGTAAGGGGGGGGGTCTGATGTGCACTCCTGGATGTAAGGGGGGGGGCTCTGATGTGCACTCCTGGATGTAAGGGGGGGGGTTCTGATGTGCACTCCTGGATGTAAGGGGGGGGGGGCTCTGATGTGCACTCCTGGATGTAAGGGGGGGGGCTCTGATGTGCACTCATGGATGTAAGGGGGGGCTCTGATGTGCGCTCCTGGATGTAAGGGGTGGGGGGCTCTGATGTGCGCTCCGGGATGTTAGGGGGGGGGCTCTGATGTGCACTCCTGGATGTAAGGGGGGGGGGCTGTGATGTGCACTCCTGGATGTAAGGGGGGGGGGGCTCTGATGTGCACTCCTGGATGTAAGGGGGGGGGGCTGTGATGTGCACTCCTGATGTAAGGGGGGGGGTCTCTGATGTGCACTCCTGGATGTAAGGGAGGGGGGGGCTCTGATGTGCACTGCTGGATGTAAGGGGGGGGGGCTCTGATGTGCACTCCTGGATGTAAGGGGGGGGGTCTGATGTGCACTCCTGGATGTAAGGGGGGGGCTCTGATGTGCACTCCTGGATGTAAGGGGGGGCTCTGATGTGCACTCCTGGATGTAAGGGGGGGGTCTCTGATGTGCACTCCTGGATGTAAGGGGGGGGGCTCTGATGTGCACTGCTGGATGTAAGGGGGGGGCTCTGATGTGCACTCCTGGATGTAAGGGGGGGGTCTGATGTGCACTCCTGGATGTAAGGGGGGGGCTCTGATGTGCACTCCTGGATGTAAGGGGGGGCTCTCTGATGTGCACTCCTGGATGTAAGGGGGGGCTCTGATGTGCGCTCCTGGATGTAAGGGGGGGCTCTGATGTGCGCTCCTGGATGTAAGGGGGGGCTCTGATGTGCACTGCTGGATGTAAGGGGGGGCTCTGATGTGCTCTCCTGAATGTAAGGGGGGGGGGTCTGATGTGCACTCCTGGATGTAAGGGGGGGCTCTGATGTGCACTCCTGGATGTAAGGGGGGGGTCTCTGATGTGCACTCCTGGATGTAAGAGGGGGGGGGCTCCGATGTGCGCTCCTGGATGTAAGGGGGGGGGGTCTCTGATGTGCGCTCCTGGATGTAAGGGGGGGGGATCTGATGTGCGCTCCTGGATGTAAGGGGGGGATCTGATGTGCGCTCCTGGATGTAAGGGGGGGGGCTCCGATGTGCGCTCCTGGATGTAAGGGGGGCTCTGATGTGCACTCATGGATGTAAGGGGGGGGGCTCCCATGTGCGCTCCTGGATGTAAGGGGGCTCTGATGTGCACTCATGGATGTAAGGGGGGCTCTGATGTGCACTCCTGGATGTAAGGGGGGGGCTCTGATGTGCGCTCCTGGATGTAAGGGGGGGGGCTGTGATGTGCACTCCTGGATGTAAGGGGGGGGCTGTGATGTGTACTCCTGGATGTAAGGGGGGGGGGCTCTGATGTGCGCTCCTGGATGTAAGGGGGGGGGGGGGCTCTGATGTGTGCTCCTGGATGTAAGGGGGGCTCTGATGTGCACTCATGGATGTAAGGGGGGGGGCTCTGATGTGCACTCCTGGATGTAGGGGGGCTCTGATGTGCACTCCTGGATGTAAAGGGGGGGGCTCTGATGTGCACTCTTGGATGTAAGGGGGGGGGCTGTGATGTGCACTCCAGGATGTAAGGGGGGGGGGGGCTGTGATGTGCGCTCCTGGATGTAAGGGGGGGGCTCTGATGTGCGCTCCTGGATGTAAGGGGGGGCTCTGATGTGCGCTCCTGGATGTAAGGGGGGGGTCTGATGTGCACTCCTGGATGTAAGGGGAGGGGGCTCTGATGTGCACTCCTGGATGTAAGGGGGGGGGTCTGATGTGCACTCCTGGATGTAAGGGGGGGGGCTCTGATGTGCACTCCTGGATGTAAGGGGGGGGGGCTCTGATGTGCGCTCCGGGATGTAAGGGGTGGGGGGCTCTGATGTGCGCTCCGGGATGTAAGGGGGGGGGGCTCTGATGTGCACTCCTGGATGTAAGGGGGGGGCTCTGATGTGCACTCCTGGATGTAAGGGGGGGGTCTCTGATGTGCACTCCTGGATGTAAGAGGGGGGGGGGCTCCGATGTGCGCTCCTGGATGTAAGGGGGGGTCTCTGATGTGCGCTCCTGGATGTAAGGGGGGGGGATCTGATGTGTGCTCCTGGATGTAAGGGGGGCTCTGATGTGCACTCATGGATGTAAGGGGGGTGGGCTCCTATGTGCGCTCCTGGATGTAAGGGGGCTCTGATGTGCACTCATGGATGTAAGGGGGGCTCTGATGTGCACTCCTGGATGTAAGGGAGGGGGGGGCTCTGATGTGCGCTCCTGGATGTAAGGGGGGGGGCTCCATGTGCGCTCCTGGATGTAAGGGGGCTCTGATGTGCACTCCTGGATGTAAGGGGGGGGGGCTCTGATGTGCGCTCCTGGATGTAAGGGGGGGGCTCTGATGTGCACTCCTGGATTTAAGGGGGAGGGGGGCTCTGATGTGCGCTCCTGGATGTAAGGGGGGGGGCTATGATGTGCGCTCCTGGATGTAAGGGGGGGGGGGGGGGCTCTGATGTGTGCTCCTGGATGTAAGGGGGGCTCTGATGTGCACTCATGGATGTAAGGGGGGGGGGCTCTGATGTGCACTCCTGGATGTAAGGGGGGGCTCTGATGTGCACTCCTGGATGTAAAGGGGGGGGCTCTGATGTGCACTCTTGGATGTAAGGGGGGGGGCTGTGATGTGCACTCCAGATGTAAGGGGGGGGCTGTGATGTGCGCTCCTGGATGTAAGGGGGGGGGGCTCTGATGTGCGCTCCTGGATGTAAGGGGGGGGGCTCCGATGTGCGCTCCTGGATGTAAGCGGGGGGGGCTCTGATGTGCACTGCTGGATGTAAGGGGGGGGCTCTGATGTGCACTCCTGGATGTAAGGGGGGAGTCTGATGTGCACTCCTGGATGTAAGGGGGGGGGTCTCTGATGTGCACTCCTGGATGTAAGGGGGGGGGGCTCTGATGTGCACTCCTGGATGTAAGGGGGGGGGGGGTCTGATGTGCACTCCTGGATGTAAGGGGGGGGGCTCTGATGTGCACTCCTGGATGTAAGGGGGGGGGCTCTGATGTGCGCTCCTGGATGTAAGGGGTGGGGGGCTCTGATGTGCGCTCCGGGATGTAAGGGGGGGGGGGCTCTGATGTGCACTCCTGGATGTAAGGGTGGGGGGCTCTGATGTGCACTCCTGGATGTAAGGGGGGGGCTGTGATGTGCACTCCTGGATGTAGGGGGGGCTCTGATGTGCACTCCTGGATGTAAGGGGGGGGGGGTCTCTGATGTGCACTCCTGGATGTAAGGGAGGGGGGGCTCTGATGTGCACTGCTGGATGTAAGGGGGGGGCTCTGATGTGCACTCCTGGATGTAAGGGGGGGGGTCTGATGTGCACTCCTGGATGTAAGGGGGGGGCTCTGATGTGCACTCCTGGATGTAAGGGGGGGCTCTGATGTGCACTCCTGGATGTAAGGGGGGGTCTCTGATGTGCACTCCTGGATGTAAGGGGGGGGCTCTGATGTGCACTGCTGGATGTAAGGGGGGGGGGGGGGCTCTGATGTGCACTACTGGATGTAAGGGGGGGGTCTGATGTGCACTCCTGGATGTAAGGGGGGGGCTCTGATGTGCACTCCTGGATGTAAGGGGGGGGGCTCTGATGTGCACTGCTGGATGTAAGGGGGGGGGGCTCTGATGTGCACTGCTGGATGTATGGGGGGGGCTCTGATGTGCACTCCTGGATGTAAGAGGGGGGTCTCTGATGTGCACTCCTGGATATGTGCACTGCTGGATGTAAGGTGGGGGGTCTCTGATGTGCACTCCTGGATGTAAGGGGGGGGGTCTGATGTGCACTCTGGATGTAAGGGGGGGGGCTCTGATGTGCACTCCTGGATGTAAGGGGGGGGGGTTCTGATGTGCACTCCTGGATGTAAGGGGGGGGGGCTCTGATGTGCACTCCTGGATGTAAGGGGGGGGGCTCTGATGTGCACTCATGGATGTAAGGGGGGGGGCTCTGATGTGTGCTCCTGGATGTAAGGGGTGGGGGGCTCTGATGTGCGCTCCGGGATGTTAGGGGGGGGGCTCTGATGTGCACTCCTGGATGTAAGGGGGGGGGGCTCTGATGTGCACTCCTGGATGTAAGGGGGGGGGGCTGTGATGTGCACTCCTGGATGTAAGGGGGGGGGTCTCTGATGTGCACTCCTGGATGTAAGGGAGGGGGGGCTCTGATGTGCACTGCTGGATGTAAGGGGGGGGGGCTCTGATGTGCACTCCTGGATGTAAGGGGGGGGGGTCTGATGTGCACTCCTGGATGTAAGGGGGGGGGCTCTGATGTGCACTCCTGGATGTAAGGGGGGCTCTGATGTGCACTCCTGGATGTAAGGGGGGGGTCTCTGATGTGCACTCCTGGATGTAAGGGGGGGGGCTCTGATGTGCACTGCTGGATGTAAGGGGGGGGCTCTGATGTGCACTCCTGGATGTAAGGGGGGGGGTCTGATGTGCACTCCTGGATGTAAGGGGGGGGCTCTGATGTGCACTCCTGGATGTAAGGGGGGGCTCTCTGATGTGCACTCCTGGATGTAAGGGGGGCTCTGATGTGCGCTCCTGGATGTAAGGGGGGGCTCTGATGTGCGCTCCTGGATGTAAGGGGGGGCTCTGATGTGCACTGCTGGATGTAAGGGGGGGGGCTCTGATGTGCTCTCCTGAATGTAAGGGGGGGGGTCTGATGTGCACTCCTGGATGTAAGGGGGGGCTCTGATGTGCACTCCTGGATGTAAGGGGGGGGTCTCTGATGTGCACTCTGGATGTAAGAGGGGGGGGGCTCCGATGTGCGCTCCTGGATGTAAGGGGGGGGGTCTCTGATGTGCGCTCCTGGATGTAAGGGGGGGGGATCTGATGTGCGCTCCTGGATGTAAGGGGGGGGATCTGATGTGCGCTCCTGGATGTAAGGGGGGGGGCTCCGATGTGCGCTCCTGGATGTAAGGGGGCTCTGATGTGCACTCATGGATGTAAGGGGGGGGGGCTCCCATGTGCGCTCCTGGATGTAAGGGGGCTCTGATGTGCACTCATGGATGTAAGGGGGGCTCTGATGTGCACTCCTGGATGTAAGGGGGGGGCTCTGATGTGCGCTCCTGGATGTAAGGGGGGGGGGCTGTGATGTGCACTCCTGGATGTAAGGGGGGGGCTGTGATGTGTACTCCTGGATGTAAGGGGGGGGGCTCTGATGTGCGCTCCTGGATGTAAGGGGGGGGGGGGGCTCTGATGTGTGCTCCTGGATGTAAGGGGGGCTCTGATGTTGCACTCATGGATGTAAGGGGGGGGGGCTCTGATGTGCACTCCTGGATGTAAGGGGGGCTCTGATGTGCACTCCTGGATGTAAAGGGGGGGGCTCTGATGTGCACTCTTGGATGTAAGGGGGGGGGCTGTGATGTGCACTCCAGGATGTAAGGGGGGGGGGGCTGTGATGTGCGCTCCTGGATGTAAGGGGGGGGCTCTGATGTGCGCTCCTGGATGTAAGGGGGGGGCTCTGATGTGCGCTCCTGGATGTAAGGGGGGGGTCTGATGTGCACTCCTGGATGTAAGGGGAGGGGGCTCTGATGTGCACTCCTGGATGTAAGGGGGGGGGTCTGATGTGCACTCCTGGATGTAAGGGGGGGGGGCTCTGATGTGCACTCCTGGATGTAAGGGGGGGGGGCTCTGATGTGCGCTCCGGGATGTAAGGGTGGGGGGCTCTGATGTGCGCTCCGGGATGTAAGGGGGGGGGGGCTCTGATGTGCACTCCTGGATGTAAGGGGGGGGCTCTGATGTGCACTCCTGGATGTAAGGGGGGGTCTCTGATGTGCACTCCTGGATGTAAGAGGGGGGGGGGCTCCGATGTGCGCTCCTGGATGTAAGGGGGGGTCTCTGATGTGCGCTCCTGGATGTAAGGGGGGGGGATCTGATGTGTGCTCCTGGATGTAAGGGGGGCTCTGATGTGCACTCATGGATGTAAGGGGGGTGGGCTCCTATGTGCGCTCCTGGATGTAAGGGGGCTCTGATGTGCACTCATGATGTAAGGGGGGCTCTGATGTGCACTCCTGGATGTAAGGGAGGGGGGGGCTCTGATGTGCGCTCCTGGATGTAAGGGGGGGGGCTCCCATGTGCGCTCCTGGATGTAAGGGGGCTCTGATGTGCACTCCTGGATGTAAGGGGGGGGGGCTCTGATGTGCGCTCCTGGATGTAAGGGGGGGGCTCTGATGTGCACTCCTGGATTTAAGGGGGAGGGGGGGCTCTGATGTGCGCTCCTGGATGTAAGGGGGGGGCTATGATGTGTGCTCCTGGATTTAAGGTGAGGGGGCCTCTGATGTGCGCTCCTGGATGTAAGGGGGGCTCTGATGTGCACTCCTGGATGTAAGGGGGGGCTCTGATGTGCACTCCTGGATGTAAGGGGGGGCTCTGATGTGCACTCCTGGATGTAAGGGGGGGGGCTCTGATGTGCACTCCTGGATGTAAGGGGGGGGGGCTCTGATGTGCACTCCTGGATGTAAGGGTGGGGGGCTCTGATGTGCACTCCTGGATGTAAGGGGGGCTCTGATGTGCACTGCTGGATGTAAGGGGGGGGCTCTGATGTGCGCTCCTGGATGTAAGGAGGGGGCTCTGATGTGCGCTCCTGGATGTAAGGGGGGGTCTGATGTGCACTCCTGGATGTAAGGGGGGTCTGATGTGCACTCCTGGATGTAAGGGGGGGGGCTCTGATGTGCACTCCTGGATGTTAGGGGGGGGCTCTGATGTGCGCTCCTGGATGTAAGGGGGGGGGGCTCTGATGTGCACTCATGGATGTAAGGGGGGGGGGCTCTGATGTGCACTCCTGGATATGTGCACTGCTGGATGTAAGGGGGGGGCTCTGATGTGCACTCCTGGATGTAAGGGGGGGGGGCTCTGATGTGCACTCCTGGATGTAAGGGGGGGGCTCTGATGTGCACTCATGGATGTAAGGGGGGGGGTCTCTGATGTGCACTGCTGGATGTAAGGGGGGGGGCTCTGATGTGCACTCCTGGATGTAAGGGGGGGGCTCTGATGTGCACTCATGGATGTAAAGGGGGGGCTCCGATGTGCGCTCCTGGATGTAAGGGGGGCTCTGATGTGCACTCATGGATGTAAGGGGGGGGGGCTCTGATGTGCACTCATGGATGTAAGGGGGGGCTCTGATATGCACTCCTGGATGTAAGGGGGGGGGCTCTGATGTGCACTCCTGGATATGTGCACTGCTGGATGTAAGGGGGGGGCTCTGATGTGCACTCCTGGATGTAAGGGGGGGGGGGGCTCTGATGTGCACTCCTGGATGTAAGGGGGGGGCTCTGATGTGCACTCATGGATGTAAGGGGGGGGTCTCTGATGTGCACTGCTGGATGTAAGGGGGGGGGCTCTGATGTGCACTCCTGGATGTAAGGGGGGGGGGCTATGATGTGTGCTCCTGGATTTAAGGGTGAGGGGGGCTCTGATGTGCGCTCCTGGATGTAAGGGGGGCTCTGATGTGCACTCCTGATGTAAGGGGGGGGCTCTGATGTGCACTCCTGGATGTAAGGGGGGGCTCTGATGTGCAACTCCTGGATGTAAGGGGGGGGGCTCTGATGTGCACTCCTGGATGTAAGGGGGGGCTTTGATGTGCACTGCTGGATGTAAGGGGGGGGGGGGCTCTGATGTGCACTCCTGGATGTAAGGGGGGGGCTCTGATGTGCGCTCCTGGATGTAAGGGGGGGGGGGCTCTGATGTGCACTCATGGATGTAAGGGGGGGGGGCTCTGATGTGCACTCCTGGATATGTGCACTGCTGGATGTAAGGGGGAGGCTCTGATGTGCACTCCTGGATTTAAGGGGGGGGGGCTCTGATGTGCACTCCTGGATGTAAGGGGGGGCTCTGATGTGCACTCATGGATGTAAAGGGGGGGGGCTTCGATGTGCGCTCCTGGATGTAAGGGGGGCTCTGATGTGCACTCATGGATGTAAGGGGGGGGCTCTGATGTGCACTCATGGATGTAAGGGGGGGGGCTCTGATGTGCACTCCTGGATGTAAGGGGGGGCTCTGATGTGCACTCCTGGATATGTGCACTGCTGGATGTAAGGGGGGGGCTCTGATGTGCACTCCTGGATGTAAGGGGGGGGGGGGCTCTGATGTGCACTCATGGATGTAAGGGGGGGGTCTCTGATGTGCACTGCTGGATGTAAGGGGGGGGGGCTCTGATGTGCACTGCTGGATGTAAGGGGGGGGGCTCTGATGTGCGCTCCTGGATGTAAGGGGGGGTCTGATGTGCACTCCTGGATGTAAGGGGGGTCTGATGTGCACTCCTGGATGCAAGGGGGGGGGGCTCTGATGTGCACTCCTGATGTAAGGGGGGGGGGGGCTCTGATGTGCACTCCTGGATGTAAGGGGGGGGCTCTGATGTGCACTCATGGATGTAAAGGGGGGGGCTCCGATGTGCGCTCCTGGATGTAAGGGGGGCTCTGATGTGCACTCATGGATGTAAGGGGGGGGCTCTGATGTGCACTCATGGATGTAAGGGGGGGGGCTCTGATGTGCACTCCTGGATGTAAGGGGGGGGCTCTGATGTGCACTCCTGGATATGTGCACTGCTGGATGTAAGGGGGGGGGCTCTGATGTGCACTCCTGGATGTAAGGGGGGGGGGCTCTGATGTGCACTCCTGGATGTAAGGGGGGGGGGCTCTGATGTGCACTGCTGGATGTAAGGGGGGGGGGGCTCTGATGTGTGCTCCTGGATGTAAGGGGGGGGGCACTGATGTGCACTCCTGGATTTAAGGGGGGGGCTCTGATGTGCACTCATGGATGTAAGGGGGGGCTCTGATGTGCGCTCCGGGATGTAAGAGGGGGGGGGCTCTGATGTGCACTCCTGATGTAAGGGGGGGGCTCTGATGTGCACTGCTGGATGTAAGGGGGGGGGTCTGATGTGCACTGCTGGATGTAAGGGGGGGGGCTCTGATGTATACTCCTGGTTGTAAGGGGGGGGGGCTCTGATGTGCACTGCTGGATGTAAGGGGGGGGGCTCTGATGTGCACTCCTGGATGTAAGGGGGGGGTCTGATGTGCACTCCTGGATGTAAGGGGGGGGTCTGATGTGCACTCCTGGATGTAAGGGGGGGCTCTGATGTGCACTCATGGATGTAAGGGGGGGGGCTCTGATGTGCGCTCCTGGATGTAAGGGGGGGGTCTCTGATGTGCACTCCTGGATGTATGGGGGGGGGGCTCTGATGTATACTCCTGGATGTAAGGGGGGGGCTCTGATGTGCACTGCTGGATGTAAGGGGGGGGCTCTGATGTGCACTGCTGGATGTAAGGGGGGGGGGGCTCTGATGTGCACTCCTGATGTAAGGGGGGGCTCTGATGTGCACTCCTGGATGTAAGGGGGGGGGCTCTGATGTGCACTCCTGGATGTAAGGGGGGGGGCTCTCTGATGTGCACTCCTGGATGTAAGGGGGGGGCTCTCTGATGTGCGCTCCTGGATGTAAGGGGGGGGATCTGATGTGCACTCCTGGATGTAAGGGGGGGGGCTCTGATGTGCACTGCTGGATGTAAGGGGGGGGGGCTCTGATGTGCACTCCTGAATGTAAGGGGGGGGGGGTCTGATGTGCACTCCTGGATGTAAGGGGGGGCTCTGATGTGCACTCCTGGATGTAAGGGGGGGGTCTCTGATGTGCACTTCTGATGTAAGGCGGGGGGGGGGGCTCCGACGTGCGCTCCTGGATGTAAGGGGGGGGGGGGTCTCTGATGTGCGCTCCTGGATGTAAGGGGGGGGGGGTATCTGATGTGCGCTCCTGGATGTAAGGGGGGGGGGATCTGATGTGCGCTCCTGGATGTAAGGGGGGGGGCTCCGATGTGCGCTCCTGGATGTAAGGGGGGCTCTGATGTGCACTCATGGATGTAAGGGGGGGGGGCTCTGATGTGCACTGCTGGATGTAAGGGGGGCTCTGATGTGCACTCCTGAATGTAAGGGGGGGGGGGGTCTGATGTGCACTCCTGAATGTAAGGGGGGGGGGCTCTGATGTGCACTCCTGGATGTAAGGGGGGGGGTCTCTGATGTGCACTTCTGGATGTAAGGGGGGGGGCTCCGATGTGCGCTCCTGGATGTAAGGGGGGGGGTCTCTGATGTGCGCTCCTGGATGTAAGGGGGGGGGGGATCTGATGTGCGCTCCTGGATGTAAGGGGGGGGGCTCCGATGTGCGCTCCTGGATGTAAGGGGGGCTCTGATGTGCACTCATGGATGTAAGGGGGGGGGCTCTGATGTGCACTGCTGGATGTAAGGGGGGCTCTGATGTGCACTCCTGAATGTAAGGGGGGGGGGGTCTGATGTGCACTCCTGAATGTAAGGGGGGGGGGCTCTGATGTGCACTCCTGGATGTAAGGGGGGGGGTCTCTGATGTGCACTTCTGGATGTAAGGGGGGGGGCTCCGATGTGCGCTCCTGGATGTAAGGGGGGGGTCTCTGATGTGAGCTCCTGGATGTAAGGGGGGGGGGATCTGATGTGCGCTCCTGGATGTAAGGGGGGGGGCTCCGATGTGCGCTCCTGGATGTAAGGGGGGCTCTGATGTGCACTCATGGATGTAAGGGGGGGGGCTCTGATGTGCACTCCTGGATGTAAGGGGGGGGGGCTCCCATGTGCGCTCCTGGATGTAAGGGGGCTCTGATGTGCACTCATGGATGTAAGGGGGGCTCTGATGTGCACTCCTGGATGTAAGGGGGGGGGGCTCTGATGTGCGCTCCTGGATGTAAGGGGGGGGGGGGGCTCTGATGTGTGCTCCTGGATGTAAGGGGGGCTCTGATGTGCACTCATGGATGTAAGGGGGGGGCTCTGATGTGCACTCCTGGATGTAAGGGGGGGAGGGCCGGGCTCTGATGTGCACTCATGGATGTAAGGGGGGGGGGGGGCTCTGATGTGCACTCCTGGATGTAAGGGGGGGTTCTGATGTGCACTCCTGGATGTAAGGGGGGGGCTGTGATGTGCACTCCTGGATGTAGGGGGGGGCTGTGATGTGCACTCCTGGATGTAGGGGGGGGCTGTGATGTGCACTCCTGATGTAAGGGGGGGGCTGTGATGTGCGCTCCTCGATGTAAGGGGGGGGCTCTGATGTGCGCTCCTGGATGTAAGGGGGGGCTCTGATGTGCGCTCCTGGATGTAAGGGGGGCTCTGATGTGCACTCCTGGATGTAAGGGGGGGCTCTGATGTGCGCTCCTGGATGTAAGGGGGGGGGCTGTGATGTGCACTCCTGGATGTAAGGGGGGGGGCTGTGATGTGCACTCCTGGATGTAAGGGGGGGGGGGGGCTGTGATGTGCACTCCTGGATGTAAGGGGGGGGGGGGGCTCTGATGTGCGCTCCTGGATGTAAGGGGGGGGGGGAGGGGCTCTGATGTGTGCTCCTGGATGTAAGAGGGGCTCTGATGTGCACTCATGGATGTAAGGGGGGGCTCTGATGTGCACTCCTGGATGTAAGGGGGGGCTCTGATGTGCACTCCTGGATGTAAGGGGGGGCTCTGATGTGCACTCCTGTATGTAAGGGGGGGCTCTGATGTGCACTCCTGGATGTAAAGGGGGGGGCTCTGATGTGCACTCTTGGATGTAAGGGGGGGGGGGCTGTGATGTGCACTCCAGGATGTAAGGGGGGAGCTGTGATGTGCGCTCCTGGATGTAAGGGGGGGGCTCTGATGTGCGCTCCTGGATGTAAGGGGGGGGAGTCTGATGTGCGCTCCTGGATGTAAGGGGGGGGGGGTCTGATGTGCGCTCCTGGATGTAAGGGGGGCTCTGATGTGCACTCCTGGATGTAAGGGGGGGGCTCCCATGTGCGCTCCTGGATGTAAGGGGGCTCTGATGTGCACTCATGGATGTAAGGGGGGCTCTGATGTGCACTCCTGGATGTAAGGGGGGGGGGCTCTGATGTGCGCTCCTGGATGTAAGGGGGGGGGGGCTCTGATGTGTGCTCCTGGATGTAAGGGGGGCTCTGATGTGCACTCATGGATGTAAGGGGGGGGCTGTGATGTGCACTCCTGGATGTAAGGGGGGGTTCTGATGTGCACTCCTGGATGTAAAGGGGGGGGGGGCTCTGATGTGCACTCCTGGATGTAAGGGGGGGGCTGTGATGTGCACTCCTGGATGTAAGGGGGGGTTCTGATGTGCACTCCTGGATGTAAAGGGGGGGGGGGGCTCTGATGTGCACTCCTGGATGTAAGGGGGGGGCTGTGATGTGCACTCCTGGATGTAAGGGGGGGGGGGCTGTGATGTGCACTCCTGATGTAAGGGGGGGGGGGCTGTGATGTGCGCTCCTGGATGTAAGGGGGGGGGGGGCTCTGATGTGCGCTCCTGGATGTAAGGGGGGGCTCTGATGTGCGCTCCTGGATGTAAGGGGGGGGCTCTGATGTGCGCTCCTGGATGTAAGGGGGGCTCTGATGTGCGCTCCTGGATGTAAGGGGGGGCTGTGATGTGCCCTCCTGGATGTAAGGGGGGGGCTCTGATGTGCGCTCCTGGATGTAAGGGGGGGGGGCTGTGATGTGCACTCCTGGATGTAAGGGGGGGGGGCTGTGATGTGCACTCCTGGATGTAAGGGGGGGGCTCTGATGTGCGCTCCTGGATGTAAGAGGGGGGGCTCTGATGTGCGCTCCTGGATGTAAAGGGGGCTTTGATGTGCGCTCCTGGATGTAAGGGGGGGGCTCTGATGTGCGCTCCTGGATGTAAGGGGGGGGGCTCTGATGTGCGCTCCTGGATGTAAGGGGGGGGGGGCTGTGATGTGCCCTCCTGGATGTAAGGGGGGGGCTCTGATGTGCGCTCCTGGATGTAAGGGGGGGGGGCTGTGATGTGCACTCCTGGATGTAAGGGGGGGGGGCTCTGATGTGCGCTCCTGGATGTAAGGGGGGGGAGGGCTCTGATGTGCGCTCCTGGATGTAAGGGGGGGGGAGGGCTCTGATGTGCGCTCCTGGATGTAAGGGGGGGGGCTCTGATGTGTGCTCCTGGATGTAAGGGGGGGGGGCTCTGATGTGCACTCCTGGATGTAAGGGGGGGGGCTCTGATGTGCACTCCTGGATGTAAAGGGGGGGGCTCTGATGTGCACTCCTGGATGTAAGGGGGGGGCTGTGATGTGTACTCCTGGATGTAAGGGGGGGGGGCTGTGATGTGCACTCCTGGATGTAAGGGGGGGGGGGCTCTGATGTGCGCTCCTGGATGTAAGGGGGGGCTCTGATGTGCGCTCCTGGATGTAAGGGGGGGTCTCTGATGTGCGCTCCTGGATGTAAGGGGGGCTCTGATGTGCACTCCTGGATGTAAGGGGGGGCTGTGATGTGCCCTCCTGGATGTAAGGGGGGGCTCTGATGTGCGCTCCTGGATGTAAGGGGGGGGCTCTGATGTGCGCTCCTGGATGTAAGGGGGGGGGTCTGATGTGCGCTCCTGGATGTAAGGGGGGGGGTCTGATGTGCGCTCCTGGATGTAAGGGGGGCTCTGATGTGCACTCCTGGATGTAAGGGGGGGGGGCTCCCATGTGCGCTCCTGGATGTAAGGGGGCTCTGATGTGCACTCATGGATGTAAGGGGGGCTCTGATGTGCACTCCTGGATGTAAGGGGGGGGGGCTCTGATGTGCGCTCCTGGATGTAAGGGGGGGGGGCTCTGATGTGTGCTCCTGGATGTAAGGGGGGCTCTGATGTGCACTCATGGATGTAAGGGGGGGGCTGTGATGTGCACTCCTGGATGTAAGGGGGGGTTCTGATGTGCACTCCTGGATGTAAAGGGGGGGGGGGGCTCTGATGTGCACTCCTGGATGTAAGGGGGGGGCTGTGATGTGCACTCCTGGATGTAAGGGGGGGTTCTGATGTGCACTCCTGGATGTAAAGGGGGGGGGGGGCTCTGATGTGCACTCCTGGATGTAAGGGGGGGGCTGTGATGTGCACTCCTGGATGTAAGGGGGGGGGGGCTGTGATGTGCACTCCTGATGTAAGGGGGGGGGGGGCTGTGATGTGCGCTCCTGGATGTAAGGGGGGGGGGGCTCTGATGTGCGCTCCTGGATGTAAGGGGGGGCTCTGATGTGCGCTCCTGGATGTAAGGGGGGGGCTCTGATGTGCGCTCCTGGATGTAAGGGGGGCTCTGATGTGCGCTCCTGGATGTAAGGGGGGGCTGTGATGTGCCCTCCTGGATGTAAGGGGGGGGCTCTGATGTGCGCTCCTGGATGTAAGGGGGGGGGGCTGTGATGTGCACTCCTGGATGTAAGGGGGGGGGGCTGTGATGTGCACTCCTGGATGTAAGGGGGGGGCTCTGATGTGCGCTCCTGGATGTAAGAGGGGGGGCTCTGATGTGCGCTCCTGGATGTAAAGGGGGCTTTGATGTGCGCTCCTGGATGTAAGGGGGGGGCTCTGATGTGCGCTCCTGGATGTAAGGGGGGGGGCTCTGATGTGCGCTCCTGGATGTAAGGGGGGGGGGGCTGTGATGTGCCCTCCTGGATGTAAGGGGGGGGCTCTGATGTGCGCTCCTGGATGTAAGGGGGGGGGGCTGTGATGTGCACTCCTGGATGTAAGGGGGGGGGGCTCTGATGTGCGCTCCTGGATGTAAGGGGGGGGGAGGGCTCTGATGTGCGCTCCTGGATGTAAGGGGGGGGGCTCTGATGTGTGCTCCTGGATGTAAGGGGGGGGGGCTCTGATGTGCACTCCTGGATGTAAGGGGGGGGGCTCTGATGTGCACTCCTGGATGTAAAGGGGGGGGCTCTGATGTGCACTCCTGGATGTAAGGGGGGGGCTGTGATGTGTACTCCTGGATGTAAGGGGGGGGGGGCTGTGATGTGCACTCCTGGATGTAAGGGGGGGGGGGGCTCTGATGTGCGCTCCTGGATGTAAGGGGGGGCTCTGATGTGCGCTCCTGGATGTAAGGGGGGGTCTCTGATGTGCGCTCCTGGATGTAAGGGGGGCTCTGATGTGCACTCCTGGATGTAAGGGGGGGCTGTGATGTGCCCTCCTGGATGTAAGGGGGGGCTCTGATGTGCGCTCCTGGATGTAAGGGGGGGGCTCTGATGTGCGCTCCTGGATGTAAGGGGGGGGGGTCTGATGTGCGCTCCTGGATGTAAGGGGGGGGGTCTGATGTGCGCTCCTGGATGTAAGGGGGGCTCTGATGTGCACTCCTGGATGTAAGGGGGGGGGGCTCCCATGTGCGCTCCTGGATGTAAGGGGGCTCTGATGTGCACTCATGGATGTAAGGGGGGCTCTGATGTGCACTCCTGGATGTAAGGGGGGGGGCTGTGATGTGTACTCCTGGATGTAAGGGGGGGGGGGCTCTGATGTGCGCTCCTGGATGTAAGGGGGGGCTCTGATGTGCGCTCCTGGATGTAAGGGGGGGTCTCTGATGTGCGCTCCTGGATGTAAGGGGGGCTCTGATGTGCACTCCTGGATGTAAGGGGGGGCTGTGATGTGCCCTCCTGGATGTAAGGGGGGGCTCTGATGTGCGCTCCTGGATGTAAGGGGGGGGCTCTGATGTGCGCTCCTGGATGTAAGGGGGGGGGGGGTCTGATGTGCGCTCCTGGATGTAAGGGGGGGGTCTGATGTGCGCTCCTGGATGTAAGGGGGGCTCTGATGTGCACTCCTGGATGTAAGGGGGGGGGCTCCCATGTGCGCTCCTGGATGTAAGGGGGCTCTGATGTGCACTCCTGGATGTAAAGGGGGGGGCTCTGATGTGCACTCCTGGATGTAAGGGGGGGGGCTGTGATGTGTACTCCTGGATGTAAGGGGGGGGGGCTGTGATGTGCACTCCTGGATGTAAGGGGGGACGACAGGGGTCAGACTCTGATAAGTGCTTCTGGGGATGTAAGGGGAGCGCTGATGGGCATGCCTGGATGTAAGGGGGGGGGGGGGGCGGCTCTGATGGGCATGCCTGGATGTAAGGGGGGGGGGGGGGCTCTGATGGGCATGCCTGGATGTAAGGGGGGGGGGGCTCTGATGGGCACGCCTGGATGTACATGGGGAGCTCCGATAGGTACTCCTGGATGTAGAGGGGAGGGGGACGGACAGGCTCTGGTGGTTACCCTCCTGTATGTGTAAGGTGGACTCCGATAGGTAGTCTGGATGTGGGGCGGGGAAAGGACTCTCCCCGATTTAGTTCTCCTATTGAAAATTTTAAAGACCCCCCCCTGCATGCAATGCACGGGCCTCCCTGATTGGATAGATTAGGTAGGTCTTCATATTACATATATACTAAGCGTGTATTACCAGATTGTAACGTGTGTGGCGAGTTTTGGGGCTTGTGCAGAAGCATACAGTTGAGGCAGTTCTATTGCTCACCTAAAGAGTATGCAGCCACTTTAGGACTGTACACAGCTCTGATGCTTGGAATACTTTAACCGTATAGTGCTGCCAAATGTGAACTATTTACGTGTACGGGGCTGCACCGCATGCAATGCATAAAAGTGGTGGTGAGAAGATGCTTTAATCGCCTCCTCCCTGCCTGTCAAAAGCCCTCTGAATAGCAATCCACCACAGACTGCTTTTCAGAGGAGCAGCAAAGGCTACCAAACAGCAGGACAAGCCCTTAGGGTTATGGAATTGTGTGATCATTAATCATTCGGTCATAAAACAGACATCCTTTATGCCAAGATCAATGACCCGTATTGTCATTGTATTCATAGAATGCAAAGCTTCCTATAAAAGGCTGAGCGCCGCTTAGACCGACTATTTTGTTTTGAGTGCAAGACGGGAAGTCTCTCTCCCAGCGGGAAAGCAGAGGAAGCTACATACAGTTCATACAGAAGGAAATTGGACCAAAACTATTTAAAGTGACAGGAAACATGGAGATCAGCTATAAAGCAGAGTTCTGCCTAATTTTTTATTTTTAAAAGTCAGCAGCTACAAATACTGCAGCTGCTGACTTTTAAAATAAGGACACTTACCTGTCCAGGGCGCCCGCAGCCCATCTATCCCTCGGCTGTCAGGTGCTGCCGTCGCCATCCTGCGGCTTCACTTCCTGGTTCCCTACTGCGGCTCACTGGTCCCTACTGTTTTCTGGGACCCGTGTGTCTCCCAGAATACCGGGGGGGGGGATGGACAGGAAGTGTCGTAGATACCTGCGGGTGGCTCGGGCATCTATGCCCAGAAGTGGGAGCAAAATACCTGTATTGGACAAGTATCTGCTCCCCCGGAAAGGTGCCAAATGTGACACCCTGAGACACAATGGCTTTATTCTGCTATGAATTAGTGTCATTAAATTACCTTGTATTGCTGGATGTTTGTTTGGGGCCGTCTTTGGACTGTATCCATAGAATGCCTGTACTGGGGAAGAGGAGATCAGTTGTAGAGAGACTACAGGCAATACTGGTGTTCTCTTAACCTTTTTTTGTCACAGCATCTATAATTCAAGTACATAGAAGTAAAAATACATATAAAAAAAAAAAAAAAAAAAAAGGGCAACTCCACTTTCGTGGGACCAGAAAAAAATAGCTATGCTTGGGGAAAAAAAAAAAAAAAAAAAAAAAACTAAAATTATATAATTTTTTTTTTTTTAATACAATCGTGACTCAAGTCATCTTGTAATTGAAAGTCATTAAAAATGACCTTTCAAATCTGCAACACTATTTTTCCATACAATGCAAAATTGCCAACCTGGAGGCATTCTATACATCCTCTGAAAATGTCATTTCCTGCATGTGCGATTGGCTGATTTTTCCAGAAGTCTACACGAAGATACAAGGTCAGAATTTTTGACATCCCCTGTAGCAAAAATATCATTTTTGGCGAAATAGTCTCAAAAAGGGAAATCATGTTTAAAAAAAAAAAAAAAAAAGCAGCCCTTGCCACTTTCCTCAGAGCCCTGCAAGTGGTTCATAATTATAAAACCACTTCCATACAGACTAGGGCTATACCGATACCACTTTAAAGGGGTTGTAAAGGTTTCATTTTTTTTTATTTTTAAAAACATACATGTCATACTTACCTCCACTGTACAGTTAGTTTTGCACAGAGTGGCCCCGATCCTCTTCTGGGGTCCCTCAGCAGCTGTCTCAGCTTCTCCCTGCAAGAGCTAACCCCCCCCCCAGGAAGCGTTCTCCCAAGGGGGTTAGCTTGCGGGCGCGCTCCCGTGTGATGCAGTCGGCAGCCATAGCTGTTGAGTGTATCACTCGGCCCGCATCATTGATTTGATTGATAGCAGCGGGAGCCAATGGCTGCGCTGCTATCATCCAATGAAGAGCCCACAAGAGCTGGGGGAAAGAAACGCGGGATTGCGCCCGCGGAGATTTGGGGCTCAGGTAAGTAAAACGGGGGGCTCGGAGAGTGCAAGGTGTTTTTTCACCTTAATGCATAGGATGCATTAGACCCCTTTCACACTGGGGCGGTTTGCAGGCGGTATTGCGCTAAAAATACCGCCTGCAAACTGCCCCTAAACAGCCTCCGCTGTTTGTTCAGTGTGAAAGCCCGAGGGCTTTCACACTGAAGCGGTGCGCAGGCAGGACGGTGAAAAAAGTCCTGCAAACCGCTTTTTTAGAGCGGTGTATTCACCGCTCCTGCCCATTGAAATCAATGGGACAGCGCGGCTATACCCGCACTGTACGAGGGATTTTAACCCTTTTTCGGCCGTCAGCGGGGGTTAAAACCGCACCGCTAGCGGCCGAATACCGCTGCAAGAACGACAGTACAGCAGCGCTAAAAATAGTGCTGTTGTACCGCCGACGCCCCCACCGCCCCAGTGTGAAAGGGGCCTTAAGGTGAAAAAACACGAAGCTTTACAACCCCTTTAAGACCGAGTACAAAGTACCAAACTTTTTTTTACCAAGTACTTGCCGATACCGATACTTTTTTTTTAATGTCGTGTGACTGTTTTCAAAGCACAATACAGATTAGGTGGCACCGATAGGATTATGTGGCACTGACAGGTGGCATTTATGGGCACTGATAGGCAGGCACTAAAAATGCCATGGGGAAAAGGCTGCCTGCAACGCCCATCTTGGTACTCCTTGCACTCGGCCGCATGAAAGCAGCAGCCATCTTGTTACACCCATCCCATATAGTTCGGGCTGGGTGTAACAAGATGTTCTCTGCTTGCTTACTGCAGGCGAGTGCATGGTGTACCATGGTGGGTGTCGGGATGTCCAACTACTGACGTCGACACGGAATGTCATTTCCGTCGTTCCGCTGGGTCGCCTAATCTCTCACAGGTATCGGATCTGGCATCGGGAGCATTTGTGCAAGTACAATTACTCGAGCAAATGCTCGGTATCGGTTCCGATACTAGTATGGGTATCAGGACAACCCTAATACAGACCAATTCTGCACATGGACACAGACAGCTATTCCTTCAGAACAAAAAGGTAGGAATCTGCAACAAAGTTTGAAGAGGTCTACCCCATAGCAGTTTTACTGCTACAAGGTGGCACCTGTGCGCCGATCACATGTATATGTACGTGATCCGGCTCTTCTGGGTAGAGCGCAGTCAAGCACGGTACCGCAGACTCGCTGTCCGTTAGGGCACGCCGATTGTTCAGTGCACATGTAAACAAGGCAGATCGCCGTTCTGTCAGTAGGGAAAGCACTGACCAATTAGTTCCTGCAAAGCAGGGAACCAGATCTAAGCATTCCTCTAGTAAGAGCACCTCCCCCATATAGTACACAAGATAATTAGCTAGGCATACAGTTCTACTTTTGATTGCCCCTGATGTATAACCCCTTCCCAGCAAGTGTCATTAGTACAGTTACATGCATACTTTTTAGCAAAAATAAAAGGGTCAGAATGTCCACCGCAATATCGCAGTCCCACTATAAGTCGATCGCTGCCATTACTACTACAAATAAACACATCCCATAATTTGTATATGTAATAACTTTCACGCAAACCAATCAATATAAGCTTATTGGGTTTTTTTTTACCAAAAAATATGGAGAATACATTTTGGTCTAAATTTTTTGAAGAAATTAGATTTTTATTGGATAATTTACTTCTGTAAAACCTGTTTTTTCAAAAATGTTATTTTTTCAAAATGTTATTTTTTCAAAGACGGGTGATCAAATACCACCAAAAGAAATCTCTATTTGTGGGGAAAAAAAAAAAGGGGACATAAAATTTAGATAGTGTCCCACGACCGCACAATTGTCAGTTAAAATAACGCGCGAGTGTTGTCTTGCAAAACGAGCAGAATTCAGGCTCATGGGGTGTGCAGTACCGCATTCGGCCAGAGGTGCGAGGGCACTGGTGACACTCGGAACAGTTCAGAAATAACCCGTTCGAGCCTTTCCGAGTTCAGCCGAGCTGTCTGAGGCTCTTTGGCGCCCCCCCCCCACCTCTGGCCACATGTGGTATTGCATTCAATAGAAGTCAATGCAGAATAAATTAAGTTTCCATTGACTTCTATCGGGAAACTTGCTTTGATATGCGAGTGCTTTGGATTACAAGCATTCTCCTGGAACGGATTATGCTCGTAATCCAAGGTTCCACTGTACATAGACCACCCAGGAGAACATCTGTTCTGAACAAAAGGGGAGTTAATCTTGAACATTTCTGTAACACATTGTCTTTCTATCTCAGCCTGGATTGGAGCGTGCAATGCATAGCCGACATTTGCAATGTTAGACTACAAACCATAAACAAAAAAAAAAAAAAAGTATGATGACAAAGAACTACAGCTGGGACCAGGTAACACTGTTATGGCTTTATTTCAAAAACAAAAGTTGCACATTTAAAAGAATTCAAAAGTAACTGATCACACTATATACATACTGCCATAAAAGAGTATCTCAAATAGGACAAATCCCCCTCTGCAAATATAAAAACCCCACCCTTATAGATTTCCAAAAAGAAAAAAGAAAATTAAACATTGAATCTGAAGGCCGGCATAATGAGTCTAAAACATTTTTTCCTTCCAAGATGCATTAAAATGGCTTACATGTTACAACATAAGTTATAGATTTTTTTTTTTTTGGTATATGTATATATTTATATATGTATATATAGCTAGATCTCACATCAGGCCCTAAATTGGATTTAAATAAGCATACGGCAGCCATGCATCTGTGTGCTAACACCAGTAGAAGTTTGCCCTGGCCTTTAGTACAAAACCACCCCCCGCCCCCACCAAAAAAACAAAACACACTAATACGAAAGGGGTAATCTGATGATTTATGAGTCAACAAAAGGACTGCATTACCGTGATCTTCAGAAACACAGAGACAAGCAATGACTGTGCTAAGTCTAGCTCTGCCACCCAGTGGTCATTCTGTAGTATAGCATTGGCTTATAACATGATAGGGATTCAAGACTCAAATTATTTATATTGAAGGAAGGGGGGGTTTATACGAGTATCATCCAGGGATAATTTAGACAAAAACGATGAAAACTTTGTAAACAAATCTAAATCATACCTTAAATCCCGTGCACACGATCAGATTATCGGACGAATGACCATCAGTTTTATTTTTTTTTTACATGCTAATCTCATGTTGAATCTGATGAGTTTACTATCGCCACGAAAATTCCCGTACGACAGAATAAAAATTCGGAAGCGATGTCATGTGTTGTAATGCGTTTGTATTGCGTTTTCAAACAGCTATACTGATTAAACGAAAATTGTACGATCTGGCATCGTACGAAAAAAAATTTCCGTGCACGTCCGATAGAATAATATCGGATGAACTGTCCTGATTGGCTCTCGAAAGCTCTGTACTAACGATCCGATTATCGTACGATCGATTCAAATGCGGCACTTTTCGTATGATTTTCGGATCGTGTGTATGGGGCTTAAGTCTACGGCTTGCAAGCTAAGCCTTGAGATATTGTGCTTTCCCTGGAAAGTATGTAGCAAACTGCAAATTAATTTAATACAATTCAGTTAGCAATTGTACAGCCAATTACGAACCGAATATGCGTCAATGTTACTATGCACAGGGTCAGTCTTGGACTCGTCTTCCTAAAGCCAGCCATAGAAGGATCAGATCTCAGTAGTGTTAGTTTTAGTCTTAAGACTAAAATGGTGTTTTTAGTCCCATTTTTAGTCTTCTGCAATTGTTTTAGTCGTATTTAGTCGACTAAATCTCCAGTACATTTTAATCGACTAAAACGTAGGACATTTCAGTAATTGCAATTTAGTTTTAGTCCTAGTCTTAGGACTAAAATGGCATTTTAGTTTTAGTTGTTTATAGTCATCTCAATTGTTTTATTCGTGTTTTAGTCAACTAAATTAACACTGGATCTCAGTTGTTTCAACAGGGACTGGCTGAGAATCGATCCACGAATGGGCAAGGCTGATTGCATTAAAGTTGATTGATGGACCAGTACTAACAGCCTGTCTTATTTTTTATTTTTGCATGCGATTACTGTCAGTGGCTACAGCCGCCAGCAATGATCATTGCGCTCTGCTGGCCGAGAAATGATCCAAGGGCTGAACACAATAGTGGTGCGGGAGGGAGTCATAATATTGGAGGTGCATTTATTATAGTTTTCTAAAAAGGTGAACATGTCCTTTAAACTGACAGCCAACACTTCCATTAAGATCCACGTGCAACGCCCCCCATACTTGTGCTAAAGGGGCTGCTGTAACCCATTTGCTGTAAAACATTGTTGACTGTCCTGGATTCTACAGCAGCCAGGAGTGAGAAAATCTGACAAGTCAACTGTCTTTCAGCTGAAATCAATTTGACAGTTGACCAATCGCTTCAACAAACCCAACAGGGGTGTAATTTTTTTTTTTAAACAGAAAAATGTATGTTTTACACAAAATCTAAAATATCATACATTTGGAACGACCACCATTTTATTATCCGCTTCAGAAAATATGTTTGGGGTTTTAATTAAACTTCAGACCCAAATTGTTTTTCTTACGCATGTGCAATATAAAAAAAAAAAAAAAAAAAAAAAAAAAAAGCTTTTGCAGCAAAACGGGTGTTTGCGCCTTTAACAAAGCTTTAGGCAACTGGCTAAATGCTTTGAAATCGCTTTGTAACATATTGATGTACGCACTACTCTGATGCAGGGGAAAGGACTTAAAAAAAAAAAAAAAAAGAGGAGCTCCAGTCAAGCCAGCTACAAAAACTGTAGCTGCTGATTTATAACAGACACTTGCCTGCCCCAGGATCCAGGGTTGTGCTCACCCAAGGGGGGCATGCCAGGGACTGTTGGGAGGGAGGAGGCCTTAAAGTGGAACTTCTTTTGGGTGACGTTCCGCTTTAAGAGTACAGAAAGGCTTGGACAAGAATGATCGATCCCATATATAAATGGCTAGCGTCAATGCACAAAAATATTGCAGAGATTGTCTAAACCAGTTCTCAATTCAGAGTATTCCTGAAGCTACAGTATATGGTGTAAATACCTGAAGACCCCACACTGCATTGCAACATAAATAAATATAGGTGGCAGTCTTCTACAGCAAAGAGATAGCATGGCGGCACATGACTGAACGCTAAGGAAAAACCCTTTAGAAGCTTGAGCTATTGAGGAACACAGACCTGTTGTGCAGCTGCTGGCAAGGGCATACTGTAACATACACGGGCATTATCAACTTACAAGTGCTATTACTTACAGCCAGGAATTACCCATCACTGATCATAGAAAAGTGAAATGCAACTGGCTGCCATCGGTAATCACCCTTCGAACACCACCCTTTGGGAAGGTGCTCATACAAAGTCATAAAATCATAGCACAGTCCAAGCATCACAGCCCACAAGTGCCAACTTTACAAAATCCATCTATGCAAGACCCCTTTCACACTGGGGCCGCCTGTGCGTTAGCGGTAAAGCGCAGCTCGTTTTATCTGCGCTTTACTGCTGTTTAGGCGGTGCACTTTTAACCCCAAAGAAGGGGTTAAAAACTCCCATGTTGCAGCGCTTCTGAAGCGCTGCCCTTTCATTGCAATGGGCAGAGGCGTTTTGGAAGCACTGTATACAGCACTCCCAAACCGGCCCAAAGATGCTGCTTGCAGGACTTTCTAACGTTCCGCAAACACACCGCCCCAATGTGAGAGCACCCATTACAATGAATGGCAGGCAGTTCTCAGGCGCTATTTCCAGTGCTAAAGCACCTGAAAACTGCCTCAGCATGAAAAGGGTCTTCGAGATAAACAGGACTTGCGATTCATTACCCTAATCCACTATGTTAACTTTGTTGTAGCATTTGACCAGTTTAATTTTAAATCACAAAGCAATTGATGGTACAAGCTTGCTAAATGTCATCGTTTTCTCTACCTTGTATTAAGAACAAACTTTGCACAGGAAGCCATGTTCGTCTTTTAAAAATCCACGATTTGTGTTTAATAGTCATACTGATTAACCTCTTCATTCCCCAAGGAGTCTGCTACGCCTCTGGGACTGGAAAGGCAATGCAAAAAAGGAAATTCAGAAGGATAATTTATTCTATGGAGGATAACTAATAAAAAGGATCTCAATTGTCTTGACTGGAATGATAAAAAGGGCACAAAAATTGTAAAACCACACCTTTTTTTTTCCTATAAAAAGTTACATGTTAAATTCTGTAGGGACATCTATTTTACAGGTACAGACATACACATCTGCATTATCGCTCTATCAACCCCAGGGGCTCAGAAAGACTGGTCCTAGCGTTCCACATATGGCGCTTCAATCTTCGTCTTCATCGCCTTCATCTTCTGCTTCCCGCTTTCTCTTCTCACCGCGTTCTACGGCTTCCTCTTCTGGGGGAAGAAACCAAAAGTATTAGAAATACATTTCAGAAGACAGTCAAATCGCACGTATGATTTACACAAAGTGAGGAAATCTGCCTTGTGTCTTCGGAGGGAATTTTTGGTGCATTTTCAGCACCTGCTGTAAAGTTTTACCTTGAAGCTAAACTCAGACCAGAAATGTTTAAACTATACTCAAACCTTTGTGATGTGTTCAAGTGTGTAGTGTTAGGAAAACTTTGCTTTGCTGGGGTTTTTGCTTATATAATCCTCGGTATAGGGTTGTGTATTTTTTTTTTTTGGTTGAACTAGATGGACTTGTGTCTTTTCAACCCAACTATGTAAAACCTAATTTAAATGGGCTTCATAGAGCACTAACACAAGTCTATGTAATTTAAAGGCAGTGCATTACCATGCAATAAAAAGCACAAGAAATGTCAAGGTGCGCTGGTGACATTAGGAATGGTGCAGCAACGCCATACCATGCAACATATGTCCCTGCAGCACAAAGTCGTACACCTTCAATTATTCAATTTGTTTTTTCTCATCCTGCTTTTTTGCAAAGCCGCAGCGACCGATAAAATGCTTACTGAAATGCAGCATTTCCAGGGCTCATCTTAGATTACATCCTGTAAGACTAGTGGCCACAGCTTCTCGCAAAGTTGCCACTTTCTTCAGTGGGTAAGAGCGGGGCATCTCAGACTCCCAGTCAGTTCTACCCACAGAATGCATGGATTTGATGGAGACAGGCCAGGAGACTTTGGGTCTGGGTCACCCATTATTACATCCTGCAGCCACAAACTGCCTACACGGACCACCATTGGATGCATAATTCCCAACGCATGGTGGAAATGGTCTCAAATAGTGCCGGCAACCATTAACAGATGTGATGGTGCTTTCTTGATTCTCCCCCCCCTCCAATACTGCCCGGGAAATAGCTGGCTTGTGTCATACACAGACGTCACAAATATGTTGAAAAAGGCAAATCTATCAAACTATACAAATGTGGGGAAAAAAAATGCTAATTTTTAAGCCTAGGTTCACATTGGGTGCGTTGTGATTTTCATGCGGTTTGGAGTGCAATTCTAATGTCATAATAGTCTATGGAACTTAAAACCAGACAAAACACAGCCCCCCCCTTTTTTAAACTGCATCAAAATTGCACCGCAGAGATGTGAACAGTCTTCAAAAAAGTTTTCACTCGACATGTGAATCTTTGTGTTCTTGAACGCATCTGAACTGGAACAGATATCCATAAGTGTGGGCTCAATGTGGGAAACAGACTGAAACTATCCAGAAATACAGCTTTCAACTAGTTTTTTACATGCAAATAAAAACCCAACTTATCTAACAGCTTGCCTACCGGGCACTTCTACCCCCTTCCTGCCCAGGCCAATTTTTAGCGCTGTCACACTTTGAATGACAATTGCGCTGTCATGCAACACTGTACCCAAACGACATTTGTATCATTTTTCTTTTGGTGGTAATTTAATCAACACTTTCGTTTAGCAAAAAAAATAACCCAAAGACCAAACTTTTTTTTCCCCCACAAACACACCACACATTCATAGTATGTTATAAAATTTTGCAAACAGGTAATTTTTCTCCTTCATGGACTTGCGCTGATGAGGCAGCCCCAGAGGGCTTTCACACTGAGGCGATGCGCTGGCAGGACGAAAAAAAAAAACAAAAAAAACAAAACTCCTGCAAGCATTTTTCGAGCTGTGTATACACCGCTCCTGCCCATTGAAATTAATGGGCACCATTGCCAAACCACTGTTTGCGAGTCAGTTTAACCCTTTTTCAGCCACTAGCGGGGGTTAAATGCGCCCGGCTAGCAGCTGAAAACACCTGCAAAACTAAGGTAAAGCACCACTAAAAATAGCAGCACTTTACCACCGACGGCCTTGATGCCCCAGTGTGAAAGGGGCCTTAATGATTACAGAGTTGCATTAATTTGTGTCTTAAATCTATCTGGAGCTCAGCTATAATAAAGCCATCATGGTGCTCCAAAAGACTGCCCCTTTCCTTTGTTAGAAAGTCAGGCATTTTAAAATAACTGCACATTTTAACTCTACCAGATAAAGATCCCATCAAAGCTGTAATCCAGTGTACCTACATTATAAATTTATTGCTGTGACTAGGTTTGGCCTGTTAATGTTGTTCGTATTAATTCAACACTAGCTGTAAAAAATGCTGCTGCATCCTACCATAGTCCAGCTGTCTCCATGATTTTGAGCTGCTAAATCTCCCCCTCCTCCATAACATCATACCCTGCTGAAATAGATTACCCTATACAAGACTGGCGAGTTTCCTACCACTAGTTAAAGTAGGAAATGTAAAAAGGTTTAATTTCCTATCCACATACCTTCATCCTCTTCCTCTTCCCCCTCACCACCATCTTCAACATAATCATCGTCATCCTCTTCATCCTAAGGAAAATAAAAAATATGGTTTAAGAGAACTGGCTTTACGAGTCTCCAAAACTACAAGTTTCCCAACTTCCTTTTACAGAATAGTCTTATTAGAACAGATCGTCTCACTGCAAGCAGCACGTCTGTCATGGGACAGGTGTACACGGGTACCTGCAGGCAACCCAAGCTCCGCCCACCTTGGACTGTGCAGCCCCATGCCAGCAGAGTTTGAGAAGCCTTCCTGCTATTCACTAAACATCGTGAGCTGCCTTCACCCACATAGAAGTTTTCACATTTCATTTTCCTGGCCAAACTACTAAGCAAAAAAACTCAACTAGCTCAAGGGTTATTTTAAACTTTTACATTTTTTACAAACTTTGTTTTTTCAAAAAGTACAAGTATAACATGTTTGACAATGGTACACTCAATATAAAATGTTGTTTTACACCCACCAAAATAGTATGAGAAACATGAATCTTATTCACAAGATGATGTTGTACAGGTTGTCTCCAAGAGAGAAAAAAAAAAAAAAAAAAAAAAAAACTATTTTAAAGCCCAAATTCCCATTTTACAATTCACACCCACCCAACACGGATCTGGAATGCTTGAGGTCCTTGACAACCTGGGCTCACAAGAAGTTCAGCATCAGTCAACCAGAAAGAGGAACACTGCTGGACCACAGACGATGTGCAAGGAAGACCTGGAACGTGGAGAGCTGTATGGCCGATTTGTCCGAGCAGTGCAAGTCTAAATGCTTTATGAAAATAGCTAGCCTGTCAGATCAGGCACAGAACTTAGAAGAGACATGCATTCACAGACACCCAGAATGAAGCACCATGCATTTTTCTTCTTCTACGGGACCAAGTGACTTTTCAAACTATGTACCATCATTAAGGCAATTGAACCACGTAACCTCTGGAAGATTTAAACCCCCGCCCCTTAATGGCCAAGCCTTTTTTTGCGATACGACACTGCGTTACTTACACAATTGCACGGTCGTGTGACACTACACAAATAAAATAGGTCAGTTTTCCCCCACAAATAGCTTTTTGGTGTATTGATCACCTCTGCGGTGTTTATTTTTTGCGCTATAAACAAAAAAACACTATTTTGAAAAAGAAAAAGAAAGAATCTATCTCCATAATAAAACCTATCCAATAAGAAATCAAAAACAAAATGTATTCTTAAATTTAGGCTAATATGTATTCTGCTACATGGTTTTGGTAAAGAAAAAAATCCTAATAAGCGTATATTGATTAGTTTGTACAAACATAATAGCGTCTACAAGCTATGGGATGCATTTATGTAATTTGTTTACTTTTTTTTACACTAGTAATGGCAGTGATCAGCAACTTAGAGGGGCTGTGCTACTGCGGCGGACACTTTAACCAGTGACACTAATACAGTGATCAGTGCTAAAAATATGCACTGTCACTAGCGGGAATGCATTAAACCCTCTAGGTGTTACCTGTGCTGCTTTTACTAGAAGTAATGGATTCTAGTACCTGCTTTGCAGGAACACAGAATCCATTCCTCCCCAGGTCAAAACTGAGAAAGGCCTTGTTTAGGCATCTGAGTATTGCTGATGATCGGCGGGTGCTGGAAAATATATATACTTAAGTGTACTCACTTGTGTATGATAGATAGAGATATATAGATATATAGATATATATATATATATATATATATATATATATATATATATATATATAGATATATATATATATATATATATATATATATATATATATATACACACACACACACACACATACAAAAGTGAGTACACCCCTCACATTTTTTGTAAATATTTTATTCTATCTTTTCATGTGACAACACTGAAGAAATGACACTTTGCTACAATGTAAAGTAGTGAGTGTACAGCTTGTATAACAGTGTAAATTTGTGTTTCCCTCCCAGGTGTCACGTGACTCATTAGTGTTACAAGGTCTCAGGTGTGTTAAATTTGGTGTTATCGCTCTCACTCTCTCATACTGGTCACTGGAAGTTCAACATGGCACCTCATGGCAAAGAACTCTGAGGATCTGAAAAAAAGAAATTGTTGCTCTACATAAAGATGGCCTAGGCTATAAGAAGATCGCCAAGACCCTGAAACTGAGCTGCAGCACCATGGCAAAGACCATACAGCAGTTTAACAGGACAGGTTCCACTCAGAACAGGCCTCGCCTGGTCTACCGAAGAATTTGAGTGCACGTGCTCAGGTTCATATTCCAGAGGTTGTGTTTGGGAAATAGACGTATGAGGCATCTGCCAGCATTGCTGCAGAGGTTGAAGGGGTGGGCGGCAGCCTGTCAGTGCTCAGACCATACCCCGTACACTGCATCAAATTGGTCTGCATGGCTGTCTAAAGATGATGCACAAGAAAGTTCACAAACAGTTTGCCGAAGACAAGCAGACTAAGGACATGGATTACTGGAACCATGTCCTGTGGTCTGATGAGATCAAGATAAACTTATTTGGTTCAGATGGTGTCAAGCGTGTGTGGCGGCAACCAGGTGAGGAGTACAAAGACAAGTGTGTCTTGCCTACAGTCAAGCATGGTGGTGGGAGTGTCATGGTCTGGGGCTGCATGAGTGCTGCCACCACTAGGGAGCTACAGTTCATTGAGTGAACCATGAATGCCAACATGTACTGTGACATACTGAAGCAGAGCATGATCCCCTCCCTTCAGAGACTGGGCTGCAGGGCAGTATTCCAACATAACAACCCCAAACACACCTCCAAGACGGGAGGGTTAAGGCAGTGCTGGAAAATAATTGTGGCCACACAATATTGACACTGTGGGCCCAATTTGGATATTTTCACTTAGGGGTGTACTCACTTTTGTTGCCAGCGGTTTAGACATTAATGGCGGTGTTGAGTTATTTTAAGGGGACAGCAAATTTACACTGTTAGGCTTAGTGTACACGAGACATTTTTAAAACCTCTCCTGAACAATTTAAGTTGATAGTAACCCATGTTTAAAACTTCCGTTTAGCCGTGTTTACGTTTGGAAAAAATAAAAAAAAATTTGCCGCCTTGTACACAGGATTCTAACACTAGGATGGAGGCGGGATTGGCAGGGAGGAAGGTGCGTTCCGTTAGACCAACTAATCGATTTTCATTATCGATTAATCGTTTCAGCCCATACACACACACACACACACACACGTGTGATGCAGCGCACAGCTGCCACCCTGTAGCAGTAAAACCGCTATAGGGAGGTGGGCAAGCAGTTAAATTTTAGGTTTCCTAGAAAAAAAACTTAAACAAAAATGGTTCCTGGCAAATCATAATGATGCTAACAGATCACAGACTGTCTTATGTATAAAAAGCAGAGGATTGGTGCTGTATATAGATGGGACAAACTGAACTTACATGTATCTCTTCTTTCAATAAATACGATAGCCCAACTTCCTCATCCTCCCCCAAGTCTGATTCACCCTCCTCCTCGTCTTCCTCCTCATCCTCTCCTGGAGGGCCGGCCTCATCCTCTTCATCTTCAGGATATTCGTCTTCTTCAGACTCTGCAGAACAAAAGGACAAAGTATTAAAGTTCTCCTCCTAAACAATGCATTGCTGAACAGTCTCATTTCCTGATTCATCCCAACTTATGTCATACAGTATGCATGTATGGGACATTACCAGGATGCATTAGAATGCACTTTGTACTTGTGTAACTTAATGATTAGGGGATGGGCAGCGCTATACATTCCTAATCCGGAATCTCACACTTACAGAACACAAAAGTAAAAATAGGACTGTTTATATTCTGCCATGCATCATGTTACAAGATTACTACACAGTAAAGCCTAGTAAGGATTTACATACATGTTTAGGGTTAAATAAAAATGATTAATTTGTTACAATGTGAAATTCTAAAATTCATGCCCCTGCAGACAATACCAGTCCAGGAGGACAGGCCATATGAGCTAGCATGCCTATATCTAGAGGACCCCTGTTTGTGACCCTCATATTGATACCAGTCCATAAGGCTTTCAACGTCAGCTTTGGCTCCCACCTGCAGCAACTAAATCAGAACCTTCACTTCACAAAAAAGCAGTCCGGCCTGGCAGTTATAGCACAGGGACAAACCTGTGTTTCCCTTATGCGTTGTGTGAAACCCATCACACTTCTGAAGCCTGTGGTAATAAAGCCTGTCCATGGTATTCCAGACTACGAGTGGCAAACATACCGTCATCTTCCTCCTCTTCAGAGTCTGGGGCCTCATTGTCTTCCTGGTCGAAGCCATCTAAGTATGTGATTTGTGGAAGTTTACAAAATATTTTGTCTCTGTAATCTTCTAGGTTGGTGAGCTCACAATTAAAGAGGTCCAAACTCTTCAGATTTTTTAAATTTGTCTGGAAAAAAAAAAAAAAAGCCTTGATCAGAAAAGGAAACATTTACAATTGCAATAAATCCAATAAAATGCTATATTAACCCAACTAGTGCTTTACTAGTGGATTTACTTGTTTTTCCTCATAACATCTGTTAAAATGAGTTTAAACTCAAAAAGTACATACAGTGGATATAAAGTCTACACACCCCTATTTAAAATGTCAGTTTTCTGTGATGTAAAAAAAATAAAATAAAATCAGAACTTTTCCCACCTTTAATGTGACCTGTAAACTGTACAACTCAGTTGAAAAAAATAAAAATAATGTGGTTGCACAAGTGTGCACACCCTCTTATAACTGGGGATGTAGGTGTGTTCAGAATTAAGCAATCACATTCAAACTCATGTTTAATAAGAGTCAGTACACACCTATCATTTAACCACTTGAGCCCCGGACCATTATGCTGCCTAAGGACCAGAGGTCTTTTTCCAATTTGGCACTGCATCACTTTAACTTTTAATTGCGCGGTCATGCAATGCTGTACCCAAACGAAATTTGCGTCCTTTTCTTCCCACAAATAGAGCTTTCTTTTGATGGCATTTGATCACCTCTGCCGTTTTTATTTTTTGCGCTATAAATGGAAAAAGACCGAAAATTTTGAAAAAAAATGATATTTTCTACTTTTTGTTATAAAAAAAATCCAATAAACTCAATTTTAGTCATACATTTAGGCCAAAATTTATTCGGCCACATGTCTTTGGTAAAAAAAAGTTAATAAGCGTATATTCATTGGTTTGCGCAAAAGTTATAGCGTCTACAAACTAGGGTACATTTTCTGGAATTTACACAGCTTTTAGTTTATGACTGCCTATGTCATTTCATGAGGTGCTAAAATGGAAGGGCAGTACAAAACCCCCACAAATGACCCCATTTTGGAAAGTAGACACCCCAAGGAAATTGCTGAGAGGCATGTTGAACCCATTGAATATTTATTTTTTTTGTCCCAAGTGATTGAATAATGACAAAAAAAAAAAAAAAAAAAATATTTACAAAAAGTTGTCACTAAATGATATATTGCTCACACAGGCCATGGGCCTATGTGGAATTGCACCCCAAAATACATTCAGCTGCTTCTCCTGAGTATGGGGATACCACATGTGTGAGACTTTTTGGGAGCCTAGCCGCGTACGGGGCCCCGAAAACCAATCACCGCCTTCAGGATTTCTAAGGGCATAAATTTTTGATTTCATTCCTCACTACCTATCACAGTTTTGAAGGCCATAAAATGCCCAGATGGCACAAAACCCCCCCAAATGACCCCATTTTGGAAAGTAGACACCCCAAGCTATTTGCTGAGAGGCATGTTGAGTCCATGGAATACTTTCTTTTTTGACACAAGTTGCGGGAAAGTGACAATTTTTTTTTTTTTTGCACAAAGTTGTCACTAAATGATATATTTCTCACACAGGACATGGGCATATGTGGAATTGCACCCCAAAATACATTTAGCTGCTTCTCCTGAGTATGGGGATACCACATGTGTGGGACTTTTTGGGAGCCTAGCCGCGTACGGGGCCCCGAAAACCAAGCACCGCCTTCAGGATTTCTAAGGGCATAAATTTTTGATTTCACTCCTCACTTCCTATCACAGTTTTGAAGGCCATAAAATGCCAAGATGGCACAAAACCCCCACAAATGACCCCATTTTGGAAAGTAGACACCCCAAACTATTTGCTGAGAGGCATGTTGAGTCCATGGAATATTTTATATTTTGACACAAGTTGCGGGAAAGTAACACTTTTTTTTTTTTGCACAAAGTTGTCACTAAATGATATATTGCTCAAACATGCCATGGGCATATGTGGAATTACACCCCAAAATACATTCTGCTGCTTCTCCTGAGTACAGGGATACCACATGTTTAGGACTTTTTGGGAGCCTAGCCGCGTACGGGGCCCCGAAAACCAAGCACCGCCTTCAGGATTTCTAAGGGCATAAATTTTTGATTTCACTCCTCACTTCCTATAACAGTTTTGAAGGCCATAAAATGCCAAGATGGCACAAAACCCCCCCAAATGACCCCATTTTGGAAAGTAGACACCCCAAGCTATTTGCTGAGAGGCATGGTGAGTATTTTGCAGCTCTCATTTGTTTTTGAAAATGAAGAAAGACAAAAAAAATGTATTTTTTTTTTCTTTTTTCAATTTTCGAAAGTTTGTGACAAAAAGTGAGGTCTGCAAAATACTCACTATACCTCTCAGCAAATAGCTTGGGGTGTCTATTTTCCAAAATGGGGTCATTTGGGGGGGGGGGGGGGGGGGGGTTGTGCTATCTGGGCATTCCATGGCCTCCGAAACTGTGCTAGGCAGTGAAGAGTGAAATCAAAAATTTACGCCCTTAGAAAGCCTGAAGGCGGGGCTTGTTTTTCGGGGTCCCGTACGCGGCTAGGCTCCCAAAAAGTCCCACACATGTGGTATCCCCATACTCAGGAGAAGCAACAGAATGTATTTTGGGGTGTAATTTCACATATTCCCATGGCATGTTTGAGCAATATATCATTTAGTGACATCTTTGTGCAAAAAAAAAAAAAAAAAAAAAAAAAAAAAAAAAAAAAAAAAAAAAAAAAAAAGATTTGTCTCTTTCCCGCAGCTTGTGTCACAATATAAAATATTCCATGGACTCGACATGCCTCTCAGCAAATAGCTTGGGGTGTCTACTTTCCAAAATGGGGTCATTTGGGGGGGTTTGAACTGTCCTGGCATTTTATGCACAACATCTAGAAGCTTATGTCACACATCACACACTCTTCTAACCACTTGAAGACAAAGCCCTTTCTGACACTTTTTGATTACATGAAACAATAATTTTTTTTTGCAAGAAAATTACTTTGAACCCCCAAACATTATATATTTTTTTTAAAGCAAATGCCCTACAGATTAAAATGGTGGGTGTTTCATATTTTTTTTTCACACAGTATTTGCGCAGCGATTTTTCAAACGCATTTTTTGGGGAAAAAAAAACACACTTTTTTAAATTTTAATGCACTAAAACACACTATATTGCCCAAATGTTTGATGAAATAAAAAAGATGATCTTAGGCCGAGTACATGGATACCAAACATGACATGCTTTAAAATTGCGCACAAACGCGCAGCGGCGACAAAATAAATACATTTTTAAAAGCCTTTACAGGTTACCACTTTAGATTTACAGAGGAGGTCTACTGCTAAAATTACTGCCCTCGTTCTGTCCTTCGCGGTGATACCTCACATGCATGGTGCAATTGCTGTTTACGTTTGACGACAGACCGCCGATTGCGTTCGCCTTTGCGCGAGAGCAGGGGGGGACAGGGGTGCTTTTTTTTTTTTTCTTTATTATTTTTTTGCTTTTTTATCTTATTTTTAAACTGTTCCTTTCATTTTTATTTTTTTTTAATTAATTTTATTGTTATCTCAGGGAATGTAAATATCCCCTATGATAGCAATAGGTAGTGACAGGTACTCTTTTTTTAAAAAATTGGGGTCTATTAGACCCTAGATCTCTCCTCTGCCCTCAAAGCATCTGATCACACCAAGATCGGTGTGATAAAAATGCTTTCCCAATTTCCCAATGGCGCTGTTTACATTCGGCGAAATCTAAGTCATGAAATGCTCGTAGCTTCCGGTTTCTTAGGCCATAGAGATGTTTGGAGCCATTCTGGTCTCTGATCAGCTCTATGGTCAGCTGGCTGAATGACCGGCTGCATTTTCAGGTTCCCTGTTGGGACAGGAAAGCCAGAGAAAAACATGGAAGACGGTGGGGGAGGGGGGGGCATTCCCTCCCACTGCTTGCAAAAGCAGTCTAGAGGCTAATTAGCCGCTAGGATTGCTTTTACATGAAAGCCGACCGCTGGCTGAAAAGAATGATACCAAGATGATACCTAAACCTGCAGGCATCATTCTGGTATAACCACTCAAAGTCCAGCAACATACCAGTACGTTGCTGGTCCTTGTTAGGCATATATTGTAAACTTTTTTTTCATGCAGCCTGTGGGCTGAACGAAAAAAAGATATTGATCGGTGGGTATGCCCACCATTAGAATACCTCCCTTCATCCACCCACTTCTAATGATGGGCATACATGCACCATTTATATATGCCGAAGCATGGGGGCATCCTCCCGCAAAAGGCAGGAGCAAATTGCTCCTCCACCCACTGCTGCCCCCACGCTTCGGCATATATGCTGAAGTATGTAACTGTGGTGGTGAAATCACCTCCGACAGCGCTGGAGTCACGGCTTTATATATCGTGTGAGCAAACGCTGTTGCTGTCAAGATAAATAAATCCGCGCTGCAACTGAATGGCGTACCTGCTAAGCAAATGATGGTTAACAATAAAACAAAGTAACATTACAGTATAACAGTAAGACTTACCATACCTGCAAAGCAAATACAAAAAAAAAAAACATAGTAAAAAATAAAACATTTAACGCAACCTGTGCCTAAAATATATATATATGCCGAAGCATGGGGGCATCCTCCCACAAAAGGCAGGAGCAAATTGCTCCTCCACCCACTGCTGCCCCCACGCTTCGGCATATATGCTGAAGTATGTAACTGTGGTGGTGAAATCACCTCCGACAGCGCTGGAGTCACAGCTTTAGATATCGTGGGAGCAAACGCTGTTGCTGTCAAGATAAATAAATCCGCGCTGCAACTGAATGGTGTACCTGAAAACAATAAAATGGTTACCAACAAAACAAAGTAAACGGTAAAGTATGAAAAATCTGAAAAGGAAACATGGTAAAACATAATAATAAAACATTGCAGAATAGAATAGAGTAAAAAAGAGAAGAACAATAGAGAGAGAATAGAGAGAGAGAATAAAACAACAACTATTTTTGTTTTATTTTATATTTTTTTTTGTTTTTATTTTTTTAAATTTTTTTTTAATTTTTTTTTTTACACTTTTTTTTAGTAACTTTTAACTTTTGTAACTCGTTCCAGGTTTGGGTCTCTCAAAATGCAATGGCATCTTGGGAGACCCTGTGTTAGTGTGCCTAGTCTGTGCAGTGCTGAACCCTACGCTAATACTCAACTAATGTATGGTAGCGTTCAAAGCATTCACCCATGCAAAGACCAGGATTGCCAGGACAGGAGGGACAATAAGACCGGGTGTCACGCCTAAATCCGCGCTTGCTACAGACACGACATCTTTTTTGGGGGGCTCGTTGGGTAGGGGTACTCGGGATGGCATAAAGAAAATGCCGCTCATGCAGCCGGCTTACTGCATTTGGTTGGGGAAGGTGAGGTAGAGCACCGTCTGGAAACAGAAGGGCTCTGACGATCTCTTCCTGGAATTTAAGGAAGGATCCAGTCTGTCCTGAAGCTCTGTATAGCACATGAGCATTCAGCAAAGCCAATTGAAATAAGTATACAGACACTTTTTTGTACCAGCGTCTGGCCTTACGGGCAACTAAGTACGGCGCCAACAACTGGTCGTTGAGGTCCACCCCTCCCATATTAAGGTTGTATTCGTGGACACAGGAGGGGTTTCTCCACAACACCAGTCGCCGTAGAAATTTGGGTCGTCGTGTCTGCATGAAGGGAGGTGAGAACGAAAACATTCTTCTTATCCCTCCACTTCATAGCGAGCAAATTATTATACTTCAAGCAGGCTCTCTCCCCCAGCCTAAGACGGGAATCTACAAGCCGCTGGGGAAAGCCCCGGCGATTAGGTCGCACGGTGCCACATGCTCCAATCTGCTGATCAAACAAGTGACTAAAAAGTGGCACGCTCGTATAATAATTGTCCACGTACAAGTGGTACCCCTTTCCGAATAAGGGTGACACCAAGTCCCACACTATCTTGCCAGCGCTTCCTATGTAGTCAGGGCAGTTTGTCGGCTCTACGTGACTATCTTTGCCCTCGTAAACCATAAATCTACATGTATAGCCTGTGGCCCTGTCACAGAGCTTATACATCTTGACCCCGTATCTGGCACGCTTGCTGGGAAGGTACTGTTTGAATGACAAGCGGCCAGAAAACTTAATCAGGGACTCATCAACGCAGACAACTTGATGGGGGGTAAACAAGTCTGCAAAACGTTGGTTGAAGTGGTTTACGAGGGGCCGAATTTTGTAGAGCCGATCGTATGCAGGGTCTCCACGAGGACGACAGAGTTCATTGTCGTTGAAGTGCATGAACCGCAAAATCTGCTCGTATCGTGCCCTGGCCATGGAAGCAGAGAACAAGGGTGAATGGTAAATTGGGTCAGTGGACCAATATGACCGCAACTTACTCTTTTTATTCAACCCCATGAGGAGGGAAAGGCCCAGAAAGGTCTTAAATTCGGAGACCGTAATTGGTCTCCAATCTCTGGCAAGGGAGGACTGGGGATTAGCGGCGATGTGTTGACCAGCGTATAAATTGCTTTGGTCCACAATAGATCTATAGAGATCTTCGGTGAAAAACAGTGAATAAAAATCCAGTGGCGTAAAGTCAACTGTTTCCACCTGAATTCCGGGTTGGCCAGTGAAAGGGGGAAGTACGGGTGCTGCAGAAGTGGAAGGTTCCCAATTCGGATTGGCCAATGCAGCAGGAGGGGCACTATGGGCACGACGGGCCTGTCTTTGTCTTCTTGGTGGCAGCGGGACACTACTAGTGCTTGCCACCTCGCCAGCTTGAACTGCACTTATGGGACTCGCCACGTCACCAAGTGTTACTGCAGTGCTGGATGTACGACCAGGGTGTACTAGGCCGCTGGTGCTTGCCAGTTCACCAGAAGGAATAGCGGCGCTAGTACTTCTCTGCTCCATACGAGAGCCCTGCGGTTCTTGCACTTCAAGGACAGAAGAAGAAGAATGGGGTCTGGTACGCCTGACTCTAGCAGGGACCACAACTCTGTCGTCAGAGCTATCTGTCATGGAGCCGCTGTCCTCTACAGGTTCGTATTCTGAGCCTGAACTTGACAGATGAGTGACTTCCTCTTCACTATCTGTCATACTCAGAAACGTGTAGGCCTCTTCACTAGTGTACCTTCGATTTGCCATTTTGGCCTCTAAATTTAGGGGTACACTAGTGAGACTCACAGGCAAAAAAGCTCCTGACTGTTGGCGACTGTATAAAAACGCTACCAAAAAACTGTTAGCGATCGCAGGGATCAGGCCTGACTCTGTGAACGCTGCAGTTATGTGTGCTTAGTGTTTTGTAAGTGTCAGTTATCGATCGATACTGCACTTGGGTGGGCTGGGCCAAGGAGCAAAACGCAGGTGCTAGCAGGTATCTGGGCTGATCCCGCTAACACTGCGTTTCAGGGAACCCTAAACTGCTGGGGAGTATAGATCGGATCGGATCAGATATCGATCCGTTCAGATACTATAGCACTAAGGGAGGTGTATGCTGCGTGCGTGGGTTTTAGCGGTACTGGCGCTAACCTGACGCTGCCTGGGGCGACGCAGACCTTATCTGATCCTAAAAACTTAACTTCTATCACCGCCGGGCAATTAGGGGGTTAAACCTTTATAGGGTAATAAACGGCGGGTGCCCTAAAACTATAATAAACTATAATAAACTGTAATAAACTACAAAAAACAAACTAGCTAACCAGCGTCACCCGTAACAGTTATACGGTGATCGCTGGTGAAAGGGTTAACTAGGGGGCAATCAGGGGGTTAAAACCTTTAGCAGGTAGTATATGGGGGTCCCTGTCGCTATAAAACACTGACAGCGAACCTATATACTTACCTCCCTAACTAGCGTCACCTGTGTCACTAATACAGCGATCAGAAAAACGATCGCTTAGCGACACTGGTGACGGGGGGTAATCAAGGGGTTAACTTTTATTAGGGGGGGTTAGGGGGGTACCCTGGACCTAAGGGGGGGTACCCTAGACCTAAAGGGGGCTAACCTAACTGCCCTAACACTTCTAACTGACACCAATGCAAAAAAAAAAAAAAAATGCTATTGGTGTCAGAGTGACAGGGGGTACAGGGGGGTGATCGGGGGGTGACAAGTGTGCCTGGCGTGTTCTACTGAATGTGTAGTGTTGTGCAGACTTACTTGGATGTCTTCTCTCCTCAGCGTCGGATCAAAAAGACCGACTCGAGATTACATCACTTCCTTTCCCTCTGTTTACATTACAGAGGGAAAGGAAGCATTTTCATTCGCCGGGAGCGATCGGGAGGGGGTGGCCAACAATGGATGGCCGCCCCCTCACCTCTCATCGCCCGGGAACAAATGGCAACCGCCTCGGGCACCGGGGGGGGGGGACCGATCGGACCCCCCACCCGCGGAAGGCAAATCACGTACATGTACGTGATTTTGCCTGTCCGTGCCACCTTGCCGACGTACATCGGCGTGAGGCGGTCGTCAAGTGGTTAAAGTGCCTCCGATTAACTCCAAATAAAGTTCAGCTGTTCTAGTAGGTCTTTCCTGACATTTTCTTAGTCACATCTTACAGCGAAAGCCATGGTCCTCAGAGAGCTTTTAAAGCATCAGAGGGATCTCATTGTTAAAAGGTATCAGTCAGGAGAAGGGTAAAAAAAGAATTTCCAAGGCATTAGATATACCATGTAACACAGGGAAGAGTCATCATCAAGTGGAGAAAATATGGCACAACAGAGACATTAACAAGAACTGGACGTCCCTCCAAAATTGATGGAGACAAGAAAAAAAAAACTGGTCAAAAAGGCTGCCAAGAGGCTTCCAGCAACATTAAAAAAAGGGCTGCCAGGATATCTGCCAAGTACTGGTTGTGTGGTACATGTGACAACAATCTCCCATATTCTTCCTATGTCTAGGCTATGGGGTAGAGTGGCAAGACGGAAGCAAAGACACATATGAAGTTTCCCAAAAGCATGTGGAAAAATGTGTTATGGTCTGATGAAACCAAGGTTGAACTTTTTGGCCATAATTCCAAAATATATGTTTTGCACAAAAACCCTACCATACCCACTGTGAAGCATGTTGGTGGCAGCATTATGCTCTGACATCATTTTTCTTTAGCTGGAACAGGGGCCTTAGTCAAGGTAGAGGGAATTATGAAGTGTTTCAAATATCAGTCAGTCAATATTGGAACAAAACCTTCAGGCATCTGCTGCAAAGCTGAGCATGAGGAACTTCATCTTTCAGCATGACAACGACCCAAAGCATACATCCAAATCAACAAAGGAATGGCTTCACCAGAAGATGTTTTGGAATGGCCCAGCCAGAGGCCAGACCTGAATCAGATTGAAAATCTGTGGGGTGATCTGAAGAAGGCTGTGCAACAGGAGATGCCCTTACAAACTGACAGTGTTTTTGCAAACAGTGGGCAAATATTGCCAAGTCAAGATGTGCCATACTGATAGACTCATACCCAAAAAGACTGAGTGCTGTAATAAAATTAAAAAGGTGCTTTAACAAAGTATTAGCTTAAAGTGGTTGTACACCCTGTACAACCACTTTTACCTTCAGGTAAGCCTATATGCAGGGCTTACATGTAGGTGCTTGAAATATCTCCTAAACCTCCATGGTTTAGGAGATATTTACTAAAAAGCCGAGCACCGACGACATTGGCGCATGCACCCTTTTGAAAGGGCACATTGTGCAGTTTCTAGTAGGGGTCATGCCGTGATTGCCAGCTCCACAGTCACAGAGCCGGAGTTCGCAGCCACGGAAGGAAGAGGGGTGAAGATGGACGATCCCGGCTAGTGGGGGACAACGGAGACATTGCAGGCTTCGGTTTCAGGTAAGTGACACATAATGGGCTAGCATGTGAAGCATAGTAGCCCATTAAGATTTACCTTTGCAGAGAAATAAAAAGTAAAACCCCCCAGGGTTTACTTCCTCTTTAAGGGTGTGCAATCTTATTCAACCATATTTTAGTTTTTAATTTTTACTTCCCCCCACCTAAAAGATTTCATTTTGTTGTTCAACTGAGTTTTACAGTTATAGGTCACATTAAAAAGGTGGAAAAAGTTTTGTCTTTTACATCACAGAAACCTGACATTTTAAACAGGGGTGTGTAGACTTTATATCTACTATATGTGGTGACCCCACAACATGGCCACACTGGTTATGACAGATCAACATCAAGTACAACTTGGTAATTTTGGTGTATACAAACCCAACCAATTAACTTATTTGCTCCTTTTTCATCGGTTTTCACAAAAAGCTGTGTTGTCAGCCTACAGCAAGTAATTAGGAGTGTATTTCTTGCACATTAACCTGTATCTTTGTAATGGCAAGGTATTTAAAATGACAATGCCAGTTGTACTTTAAAGAACAAACGCTGACAGATATGAAAAGTCTCAGCACAAAAATTAAATTATCACTTATGTGGGGATAAAGAAAAAAAAAAAAAAAAAAAAGTCTAACAATAAACACATGAATGGAGGAAAATAAGACATGATGTACTTACAAGAGCTTCCACTGTGCTCAGATCCTTAATCTTGTTACCACTTAAGTTGAGATAAGTGAGGTTAGAACACCTTTCTGCTAACACCTCCAGGCCTCCTGAGATACTGTTGTCACTGAGCTCCAACTAAAAGACAGAACACACACTTGTTATCTTATGTTAGTGTTTGGGCCTCTAGAGGCAGCTCCATCATGTAAAGCATGGATTACACAATTTTACAAACCAGAATGCAACACATGAGCTTGTGCCTAGCCATTTGTAGAAGGGCAGAAAAGTAGGATTTTTCTAAAATGTACAGCAAGCCTAACTTACCAGCTTACACAACACTTGCCTGCACCCATCCCCTGCTGGTAAGAAACAAAGATGCAATTTGGGTCTATGACAGGATTGGCATAAGGCAGGAGGGGAAAAAAAAAATAAAATAAAATAAAAACCACCTCTAAAATCACTTACTGTTCCTAGGCCTCTGGAACAAGTGGCTATACCTGGGTTGGGGCTGCAGCCCTGATCCTGGTATTTTTTTTTTAGCAGCAGTGATGGCCTTTCTGGTAAAAAGTGATCCCAGTGGCTTTACAGCTGACCCATCACTTTTAAAGGCCTTAGAAGGCAACTTCAACCAAAACGTCTTGCTACATTGACTGGTCTCCACACAAATCTCAGGTAGCTCCCCAGAACTCACTTCAGAGGCTGTACCCAAACCCAGCTGGACTAGAAGTGCAGGGCCAGCCTGGAATACGGTTGTACTTGGATGCTGGGTTTGACATTGTGGCACTTTCCAGACCTGAAGTTTGTCTTTAGTTGCAGAGCATTTTCCAGGTCTACAGACAGCCTCAGGTGTGACAGTGTCTCATAGGAAGCTACCTAACAGTTTGCATTATTGGGGGCCTTTTCAAATTTCCTGCCGTTAAGGCCAAGGGATCACATGCCAATGTCAACCAGTGTATTGCTGCGTGCTCTCCCTTTCTCACCATTCAGCCTACAGCACGCTAGCACCTAACTCTAGAGGTTCTTTGTCAATGGAGCAAACCCCGCCCCCCCCAAAAAAAAACACACAAAACTGGCTCCTGGACTGGCTTCTAAATATCAATTTGTCGTCCCTGACTTAGGGCTCTTTCACACTGAGGCGGTTTGCAGGCACTATTGCGCTCATAGCGCCTGCAAACCGACCCGAAACAGGCGCTGCTGTGTCTCTAGTGTGAAAGCCCTGAGGGCTTTCACACTGGAGCGGTGCGCTAGCAGGACGGGGAAAAAAAAGTCCTGCTAGCAGCATCTTCGGAGCAGTGAAGGAGCAGAGTGTATACCACTCCTTCACCGCTCCTGCCCATTGAAATCAATGGGACAGCGCGGCAATACCGCCAGCAAAGCGCCTCTGCAGAAGCGCTTTGCGATGGTTTTTAACCCTTTCTCGGCTGCTAGTGGGGGTAAAACCGCCCCGCTAGCAGCCGAATACCAACGGTAAAGCGCCGCTTACAATAGCGGCGTTTTACCGCCACCGCCTCAGTGTGAAAGGGCCCTTAAAGGAAGCAGCAAAAAAAAAAAAAAAAAAAAAAAAAAAAAAAAAAAAAAACTCCAGTCTTCTGCTGCTTGCCTACTGTACCCTTGGTCACTTCCCCCACCTGAAACCCGTGGCACCAACTACTTGCATTTGTGAATACTCAAGGCCTTGCCTCACATTGGGCCTAGCTGCATTACTTCTATGATTGTAACATGTCTTTGCACTGCCTACCACCACAGGTGATCTCAGAACATGCTTCCCTAATCGTTCTGGGGGCCCCTTGCCTTGTGTTCCCCCAAAAGGAACAGACAGCCACTCCTACTGCAATAGGATTGTCCTCACTGGAGTCGGCTTCATCAGGTGTGGCCAAAGACTCTTCCAGGTCCACTTTGGAACTACACTGCATCTAAGAACCAAAATCCAAAAAAGCTATACTACATTTTAAAAGTTAGCAGGGATCAGCTTTCACAGGGAGGACCAATGAGGGCCTGATCTTACAGAGTATCCAAAGGCTTCTTCTGCTGCTCAAAACACTGGAGCACATGTCCATCCCAGTGTCTTCTCCTGGCATCCCCACAATGGAACAATTAAATGACAATCCCTCCTTAAACACTTTTTTTTAACCTTAATGCATAAAAAGGTAAAAACCTTCAGCCTTTAGGACCACCTTAAGTTTATTGCCATCACAGCATTGGGGCACAGCTGTTTTTAAACTACAAGTCTCATGAGGCAAGGCAGAGCCACAAGCATGATGGGATTTGTAGTTTCAACACAGCAGGAGTGCCAAAGTTCCCTAACCCTGAAAGAGGGACAATAGGGGTACCTTTGGCAGACTGTAGACATGGTCAATTCCATCTGAAAGCCCATCACCTACTTTACACAATTTACCACTGACTGCTACAAGTCACCCAGCCCCCACTCCCATTAATGGACAACTGGTTAAGCTACACAATGCCCTATAATGTCCATTATAACCTCTAATAGATCGCATCACTCAGCAGCTGTCGTGGCGCTTAAATCAACATTACAAGTACAAGACATCAGTCACTGCCAATATCACTAAATGTAGGGTTAGCAAGTTGCACCTGGCTACACAATTTAGGGAAAAAAAAAAAAAAAAAAGAAAACAAACCACTTACTTTTCTGAGTTTTGACAGCTGCGGAAGCTTTGCCAGAGAAGAAAGTTCTACGTTGGCCATGCTGAGGAATTCCAGCTCTTTCAATCCATCACTCAAACCCTCAATCTCTCCATTACTAGACCGGCAATTGTCTAAAACCAACTCCGTCACCTGTTCAGAAAAACAGAAGGGTAAATACTGTTACTGCCAACAGGTGGAAGGCAGAAAATACAATGTAATCACAGTCCACTAACTGAAAGAAAATGAAGCAAATATTTATATTTGTGAAGAGTTCAGTCCTATGCACACTGGATGTTTGTAACATAGATCATAGGGGCGCCTAGCAATTTTCTTTCTGCCTCTAAACGCCCCTGCATGTTAGCCTGTGTGTCAGGTTTAACAGGTGAAGTCAAGATTTGCATTTGATCTACTAGTTTGATTTTTTTTTATTTTAATACACACACGTTGACTTGTGTACTTTTTCACATACATCTGAATTTCCCATGTTTGTGACAGGTAACCACTTCAATACAGGACACTTCTACACCTTCCTGCCCAGACAAATTGACAATGACAATTGCGCAGTCATGCTACTCTGCACAATAAAAAAAAAAAAAAAAAGTATAAAAAACTTTTCCCCCCACAAAGCCTTGTTTTGGTGGTATTTCATCACCACTGGGTTTTTTTTTTATGCTACAAAGACAAAATTTTGAAAAAAAAAAAAAAAAAATAAAGTTTTTGTTTGTTACAAAATGTTATAAATAAGTTCTCCTTCACTGAAGGGAACTCATAAGTGGCACTGATGGGCACATAGTGCCATCCCTAATGGGCTTACTTGGTGGTCATCCTCGATGGGTCTGCACTGATAATCAGCGCAGCCGATTGGCTTTCCTCTACTCGTGACTGTCAGTGAGTATAGAGGAAAAGCCAAAACACAGCTTTTCCTATTTACACAGCACTTAGACACAGCTGATCACGTGGTAAAGAGCCCACGTCATAGGCTCTTTACCTCAATTGGACATGCGGTGTGTCAGACCGAAACAACCGATCCATGGGGCGTGCGATCATGGACTTCATATGACGCCTAGTCAGAATAACAACCATTTTCCGGTCATTATTTTGCTATACGGCGGGAAGTGGTTAAAGACCAGGCCCTTTTCTGACATCTACAAGTTAAATTCGTATTATTCGCTAGAAAATTAATTTCACACTGGGGTGGTGCGGGCAGTGCATACACCACTCCCTCACCACCCCAAAGATGCTGCTTACAGGAATACGCAGGAACACACACACACACTTTAGCAGAGACCCCTAGAGAATAAAATGGCGGTTGTTGCAATTTTTATATTCACACTATTTGCGCAGCGGTCTTTTCAAACACTTTTTTTTTTAAAAAAAGAATATGAAAAAATATAATGAATATAAAGAAAATATATATATATTAAAAAAAAAATTGTATAATGTGAAAGATGTTACGCCGAGTAAATAGATATCCAATATGTCATTCTTCAAAACTGCGCACGCTTGTGGAATGGTACTTAAAAAGCGCCATAGGCGACACTTTAAATTTTACACAGGTTACCTGTTTAGTGTTAGAGGTCTTGCATTAAAATTTTTGCTCTCGCGGCGTTACCTCACGTGTGGTTTGAACACAGTTTACATATGTGGGCGCAACTTGCGTATGCGTTCGTTTCTGCGTGCAAGCTAGGAGGGACAAGGAGTTTTTTTTTTTTTGATCACCTATTCCCTTTACAAGGAATGTAAACATCCCTTGTAATAGAAATAAGCATGAAAGTCCTCTTTATTGTGAGATCTGAGGGTCAAAAAGACACACACTCACATTTACAATTCAAAGCAAAAAAACAAAAACAAAAACAAAAAAAAAAACAAAAAACACAATACAGCAAAAAATACAATGCATGAGGGTTAAGGGACGGTGCTCCTGGGAGCTTACAATCCAATAGGGACCTTAGATTGTAAGATCCTTGAGGGTAGGGACCAATGTGAATATATATGGAAAGTGCTGCATAAATTGACAGCGCTATATAATTAATAGAAATGTTTGGAATCTATAACAAGTGGTCTGTCTCTACAGTGACACAATGTGATGCAGCAATACCGTGACCTCACACCTGTAACTAATAAACATTTCTACAGCACTGTGTGTAGACTCTGCTGCCTTGAGCAACTATTGATGCTGTGGCCACCTTATCACTATAACAGAGCAGTGATTGAGAAACCCTTATTTTAAACCGTCACAGGGGGAGTTAAAACAACGTTGGGCATGTTATCTGGTTTATAAAGATGTGGAATTGGTTTAACGGAGCAACAAAGTTATGTGGTTAGAATCTACAACCACAACGTTCACATCTTAAAGCAAACCTTTGCCAAGTGCACATCTTTATGCATTAAGTACCACCTTCTGTGACCACAGTGCAGGCGGTTTGTGTTTCTGAATGGCCACCTGCAGCAATCCCGACAAACCGCCAAGTATGCTGCCGTTTTGCCTCTGCTTGGAATGAAGAGACCACTTCCAGCAACAGGTCCAGTGTATGAGCAGTGTCTGTGCATTTCACCATTGGTAGTGGTGAGAATCTGGTAAAAATATATCCATTTTCATAGTGGATCGGAGGATACAAAAGAACACAGAGCTTGCACCAGTGTAGGGAAGGGAATAAAATAACCATATAAATGTAACCCCTCCCTCTTAACCCCCATGCTACTCCTTCTGCCACAAACAGAAGCCATACATACAGTTCAATCTCCATACGCCCCCTTCTGATTAAACATATACAATCATGCTCATAAGTTTACATACCCTGGGTGGGGGTGGGGTTTGATGTCGAGCACCACGCTTGATATAGGGTCCAAAGCGGAAAGAGCACAGCTGATCTGGTGCAGAAATTGGCAATTGTAACCGCCGATAGCAACTTTTTTTTTTTTTTAAAGAAGGCGCGTCCTGCACATGTAAAATCCAAACCTATTTTTTACACCATCCCTTTATTTTTTTTAATCACTTTTATTCCTATTACAAGGAATGCAAACATCCCTTGTAATAGATATGGATGACAAGCCCTCAGATCTGGGGTCAAAAAGACCTCAGATCTTTTACCTATAAAAGAAAAAGAACAAAAAAAAAAAAAAGTTCTGGCCCAAGAACTGAGACATCAGACCCGGCTCCAGTCCTTCAAGGGCATAGAGATGAGTGGCGGCCATCTTGGCTTCACTCAACTTTCTGCCCAGCAAACGGCAGCATTGGATCACTCCCGGGCTTTACTGATCCATTACACAAGCCCGAGAATGACCGGGATGCGGTGGGTGGGCACATTCCTCCTGCGGGACCACTTTGACGCAGATTCGGCCACAGTAAAAAAAAATTATATTGGGGTTATGGCTGCCAAAACACCGGTATTAATCAAAATAATGACGTATTTTTACTATGGGATGGTCAGCAAGGTGTTAATGGAGGCTTGCTGACACTGCAACTTCAATTAAAAGATGTCAAAGGAAGTCGCAATGAATTCACACAAATAGTGCAAAAAATTGTCAAGTCACAGGGGTGTGAACCAGGGCTTACTGACATGATGTGCAGACCAAAGCTTATTTCTTTGAAACAAGAACAAATGCAGAATAGATAAAGTAGTGTAGGGCTGCAACGAACAATTTTCATTATCGAATAGTTTGTTGATTAACCCCTTAATCCAAATGAATCAAACCTGTCATACTTAACTGCTCTGTGTAATGGTTTTGCACAGAGCAGTCCCGGTTCTCCTCTTCTGGTGTCCACCACCATCGTCTCTGGATCCTCCTTCCTGCCTTCAAAGTATTAGTATAGAGAGTGTCCCTACTGCAAGGCGCGCAAAAAAAAAAAAAAAAAAAAAAAAAACACTTCTGCCTTCAGAATCACTCACTTCCGTCTCCTGTCCAGGATTACATGTCCCATGAGGCATTGCTCCTCACATTCATAAGTTCTCAGGCACTTACTGACATGTATGGGTGGTGTACTGAGCTGTGTGCTGCACTGTATATACAGACAATGTATGGATGGTATATGACAAAGTATGGATGGTGTACTGATATATATGGCAATGTATGGATGGTGTACTGAGCTGTATGTGTGCTGCTCTGTTTTTGAAAGAAATGAAAACAATGCATTTTGTATGCAGGACCACTACTCTGCTGACCAATAGATTATGAAAATAGTTGTACAGCCATAAAGTAATGTATTGCATCTGAAGAGTGTTTAAAAGCACTGGTTAGTGTCCATTTTTTCCCTTCTTTTTACAGTAACAGCTATAAGGCTAAGTTCACATAGGTGACCACACCTGGCAGTACACAGGCAGTTTATAAGGGTTTTGACTGTACCCCAAGTGACTGGCTGCTCAGGTCTGTTCCTGGGGGATTGTACGAGTGTCCCCCAGTGTCTATACACTGGTTAAGTTTGGTATTCATATTGCATAGCTTTGGTAAATCTAAAGTTGATTGTACAGTCAGATTGCAACATGTATGGTGAGCCTTAAGGCAACCAGAGGACAAAGTCACATACATTGTCAGTTCCAGAGAACAAAAGAAATCATAACATTGTCTTCTAGCAATACACACCCTGTGCAATACACTGAAAGCACCCTTGTTTTAGCTTCCCTGCCTCAAACAATATATGCATTTTATGTGTCAAATCTGCACTCTACAATTAAAAAAAAAACAAAAAAAAACAAAAAAAAAACCAAGTCCACACACCTATGCCATGTAAAATTGCTACTATTCCTAATATAGAGCATTTCTGAGGCAGCTTCCCTTCCATGATCTCAAACACATCTACAGTAAATGAAGGAGTCACAGGGCTTTTGTATCAAGTGACCTACATGCTGAAACATCTGCTGAGAGTAACAAGTCACTGGTAGAAGCCGACAGCCGGCACACGGGGGCCGCAAGATGATCGCTTCAACAGCAGCTGTCAAAGCAAACTGGGGCATTATTAAAAAGATTACCGTACCTCAAGCCACACACACAAAAACCATCAATGAGTAAAGCAAGGCTGTGGAGATCAGTATAGCCTTTAACTTTATAAACAATGACAGCTGAACTGCACACAAACCTTTAGGGCCAGTTCACACCATAGAAACGCAGTCCGGCTGCATCCCAGGTGCTTTTCTACATGCGTGTTTTTGATGCGTTCCAATGCTCCCCCCCCCCTTTTCTTAACCTTAAATAAGGACAAGTGTGTTGCAGTGTGTTTTTGGTGAACTTGTGCGTTTTTGATACGTTTTACAGTGTTCCAGTACAGTCCTGAAAAAAAATGCAGCATGTTCTACCTTTTTTCTGAAACTGGAACAGCAAGCACTGGTGTAAACTATGCCATTGAAAACCATATAACCTACTTCCCATGCGTTTTTGATGCAGAAAAAAAGAAAAAAAAAAAATGCACTGGACTGCATGTAGTGTGAACTGGCCCTTAAAAGGAATCTATGAAGATGGAAAAAGCCGTGACTGTTGACTATTAAAAAACACGAGACTCGGGGAAAAATACACACACACACTGTATCTTACAAAAGTGAGTACATCACTCACATTTTTGTAAATATTTTATTCTATCTTTTCATGTGACAACACTGAAGAAATGACACTTTGCTGCAATGTAAAGTAGTGAGTGTACAGCTTGTATAACAGTGTAAATTTGCTGTCCTCTCAAAATAACTCAACACACAGCCATTAATGTCTAAACTGCTGGCAACAAAAGTGAGTACACCCCTAAGTGAAAATGTCCAAACTGGGCCCAAAGTGTCAATATTTTGTGTGGCCACCATTATTTTCCAGCACTGCCTTAACCCTCTTGGGCATGGAGTTCACCAGAGCTTCACAGGTTGCCAGAGCAATGCTGGCAGCACTCATGTCTATTTCCCAAAGACAACCTCTGGATATGATGCTGAGGACGCGCACTCAACTTTCTTGGTGGACCATGGCACATGAAAAGATAGAATAAAATATTTACAAAAATGTGAGGGGTGTACACAGCAAATTTACACTGTTATACAAGCTGTACACTCACTACTTTATATTGTAGCAAAGTGTCATTTCTTCAGTGTTGTCACATGAAAAGATAGAATAAAATATTTACAAAAATGTGAGGGGTGTACACTTGTGAAATACTGTACACAGCGCTTTACAAGGGCAGACAGAATAATTGAATACAGTATATCTTTATCAAGGCTGCTGTGAGTTGTACTCTGGCAGTCACAATTAGGTTATTGTGATGTGTCAATTATAATGTCTGCACACAGATGAGTTTTACATACAGCAATTGTCAAACCTGTACATTTCAAAACCGTGAATAGACACAGACATACAGCAAAGAATGCAAGAGTGAATTAAAAGCAATTACATATACCCAAGAAAATAAATGCATGGCAATGTGTTTAGGTACAAGACATAAACCGGCAGCTTTTAGTTGCTCGTAGATTAAAAAGTGAAGTAGTTTGGCGCAAAAAAAAAAAGAAAAAAAGGGGAAGCGATTGGAGGAACTGTGTGACCTTACACATGTGACCCCACCTTCAGGGCGTGTATTATGTTAGCAGCCAGTTCAGTTGATGGATAAGAGCTCAATCGCCTTATCTATCTGTGCCAGTTCAACTAGTGACTGCAGCTAGCAGCCTTCCCTCTCCATAAAAGAGTTTTCATCGCACAATTTACACCTCCAGCACACTTGTGTTTGCATCAGCTGCTCAACTGGAATCTAAATCTTTATAACCCTGGCAAGCTGAATAAAACGCCTGTTTATTCTGGTCTAGTAACAGCCTCCAACTATTCAACAAGTGTGCAAAAGCATGGCCACCCCCTCAGAAAAACAGGAGGTTGCTGGCAGCCAGTTAAATACATAGGCCTGTCATGCTGACCTTAACATTCTAATACAAGCGGTAAAAATAAAACTTCAATGTTCACAAAAACATTGAAAAAGAAAAGCAAAAGCAACACCTTGCGCTAAAACCTGGAAGCTGATTGGCAGGTACAGTGCAGCTGTGCATAGTAACCAGTTTTAGTAAATCTCCCCATTATCAAAGATATTGAAGAAAAAAAAAAAAATAAATAAATGAAAGAAAAATCTGCATTTTTGGTCAGTAATGCACGAATTCACACACACAGATTTGTCCATTGACATTCTGGGAACAAGCTTCCGCCCATGCGTGAAAATACATAAAAAAAAATAAAAGTCTGAAAAAGTAGATGCTCAAAACAGGAGGAGTATCGTGTGCAAGAGGCCTAAATGTGTTAGAGGGACGTGTTAGAGGGACGTGGCTCGGGTGGAGGCCACGTGGAAGCCTGTTACTCTGAACCAGGCATTTTCCCCCGGTGTGCGCTTCTATTTTCAGATACTTGCAACATTAGTTATCGGCGTATTACAAAAGTACCCAAAGACTAAATAACAAAAGGTCTAAACTTATCTAAGGCCCCTTTCACACTGGGGTGGTTTGCAGGTGTTATTGCGCTAAAAATAACGCCTGCAAACCGCCCCTAAACAGCCTCCGCTGTTTGTTCAGTGTGAAAGCCCGAGGGCTTTCACACTGAAGCGGTGCGCTGGCAGGACGGTGAAAAAAGTCCTGCAAACCGCTTCTTTGGAGCGGTGAAGGAGCGGTGTATTCACCGCTCCTGCCCATTGAAATCAATGGGACAGCGCGGCTATACCGCGGCAATACCGCGGCTATAGCCGCGCTGTACGAGTGATTTTAACCCTTTTTCGGCCGCCAGCGGTGGTTAAAACCGCACCGCTAGCGGCTGAATACAGCTGCAAGAACGACGGTACAGCAGCGCTAAAAATAGTGCTGTTGTACCGCCGACGCCCCCACCGCCCCAGTGTGAAAGGGGCCCAAGACATTCTAACAGATGATCCAAGGACAGCCAAATATCTAGTTGGATTGCAGCTCGCATCAAAAAACAATATACCTTTTGCTAGACATGAGAAGTTTAAAGTGGAGTTCTGCCAATTTTTTTCGTTTTTTTTCAAAAGCTACAAATACAGCAGCTGCTGACTTTTAAAATATGGACACTCGCCTGTCCAGGGCGCGCGATGTCCTCACCTGAAGCTAATCTGTCCCATGGCTCTCGAGTGGAGGCGCCGCCATCTTCGTTAAGGGAATCAGGAAGTGAAGCCTTGCGGCATCACAGCCTGGTTCCCTACTGTGCAAGTCGCGCTGGGGGGGACGGAGGAGGCTCCGGACATAGCATAGATATCCACGGATACTGCGGCTATCTCTACCTATGCCTGGAAGTGGGAGCAAAATACCTGGATTATACAGGTATCTACTCCCCCCTGAAAGGGGCCAAGTGTGACACCAGGTGAGGGTTTGGATTCTGAAAAGCAGAAGTTCCATTTTTGGGTGGAACTCAGCTTTAAACAACTGACCATTGTGTGCAAGGATTATGGGTAGGCCTAAAAATGACCCAAAGAGGTTCAGGAGCTACGACAGAAATGTTGCACAAGGATATCGTCACAGGCAAAGCTTTAATCAGCTGATGAGCATTAGCACAAGGTCCAGCCCCCAGGACCACCCCTCTGATATGTTTCACGCCCATAGGGTAAAACATGTCAGGAGTGGTCGGCTCATAAAAGTTTTGCCTAAGATGACATCATCAGTGTGCCGCTTTTCCATTGCATCATACTGAATTGTGTGTGGAGAAGTGAAGGACTCCAACATATGAAGGGAGTGTATGGAGTGTTGGGGCAATGTACTTTCTTGGATTTACAAGCCCAGAGATTTCCCCTTACTACCTGTCCTGCTGACAACAGTTCCAAACACAAAGTGAAGGTGACTACAACAAGAAGACAGTCTATCAGGGGCTCCAACTTGATTTGTCTGAGTTGCTGTCAGAGTTCCCTACAATTCCCTGTCTGGTAAAAAACATAGTAAGCAAGACTAGGAGGACTAAACCTCTCCAACAGAGCACCAGACAGGAAGTAAAAATTGGTAATATATAATAGTCTCCAAATTATAGCAATTGGTCAAAGTGGCAACAGACTCCAAACGGTAACAGAGGAGAATACAGGGGCCACTGCCGGCTGACGCGTTTCAAAGAATTACCTTCCTCGGAGACCAGCATTTTTTAATAAGATATATCTAAGGATAATGCACAAGATTGGTGCTCCCTTGTTTTCTGCTTTTTTCAACTGCTAGGATACACCTATCCCTGGGGGCAGCAAGGCCGGAGGCATTATCCATTAAGAAATCTAGTCCATCTGGTAATTCACTTGTGCGCAGGAGTGTTTGTTTTCCGCTATCAGAGGTAAAAATTGTACAGGGTTTTTACCCCATCCCACATTAAAGCATTTGTAACCCCCCCCCCCCCCCCCAAAAAAAAAAAAAAAAAATGAACAGTGCTTGTACTGTGTAATTTGGCCCTTTGTATCACCTGAAATACCTGGCTGATCCTGCCTGGTTCTGCGCTCTCCTCTGTAAAGGGACCACGGTTTATCATGCCTGCTGAGCCCTGACACTGGTCAGTTTACATGTCTCCGTCTTACGCAGCTCTCCTCCGTCCTCTCCCTGCCTGTCAGCACCGACTGCCGCCATCATTTCTACAATCCCCTCTATTACATTAACCGATGTGCCGTGGTTTACGTAAAAGTGTACGTGGTTTTCTAAAAATAAGCCGTTCTATACTGTATTTCCGAGTGCCGCTCACCGGCTGTCTCTCCTCCTCGCTGATGTCAGCTGGGTTTTCTTGGCCCCTCGCGCTGTAGCTGTCAGACTGGTAGAGGAGAGAGGCGGCCGGTCACGTGAGCGCCCAGCAGGACTATAAAATGGAGGTATAGAACGGCTTATTTTAACAAGACAACATACACTGTGCACATCAGTTATTGTAATAGAGGAGATTATAGAAATGACACTCCGTGGCTCAGCCGCCAAATTTAAAGTGGAACTTTACTCAGAAAATTAAGTCCTGATAGATCACTTCAGGTTGGCCCCTTATGCAAGTATAGCTATGTATGTAATCATTAGAAATAAGTGCCTATACCAGGGGTAGGCAACCTGGGCACTAGCTGTGGTAAAACTACAAATTCCATCATGCCTCTGCTTCTAGGAGTCATACCAGTGATTGTCAGGGTCTTGCAATGTCTCATGGGACTTCTCGTTTCACCACAGCTGGAGGGTCGAAGTTGCCTATACTGTTTAACCTCAGGCAATATGCTGTCTCACTCTGCACATGCTCAGTTGTTCTCCATTATTGACACTGTGCCTAAAATGTAGAGGCTGATCTGCGGATGGATAGCCTAAAGATTTACTGCTGCTCTGAGCTTTAGCAAAATGGCAGCCTCCAGCAAGGAGAAACAGGAGCAATTATGGAGGCAATTTACAGCACACACTAATTTTGGTAGCATAATATGGAATGCATGTTCCTTGCTAAAGAATATTCTCTATCAAGCTCTTATGGGTCAATTTCCACTTTCAGGCCCAACTGTGTGTGGTAAAAACAGACCTACAGCAGCCTTTTTATAAACAGTGTCAGGTCCAAAGAAAAGCAACAAATCAGAATTCCTCTTACTAAGGTTGGACTTGTGTCTTTTTTTCAACCTCACCTACTATGTAAGGTGTGACTAGCAGAGGGCAGATTTTATGGGTACTGCAGGAATGTGCTATACATACAATCAGCCCTGCAATGGCAACATCACGTGATCACGGCCAAATGTGTAATCTGCCGTTATCGCAAACCGAAACCAACTATAATCAGCATATCCTGGAAAGAACAAGCTGGCCATACACAGCTCTAGAGAGGAATCGGATTCCTCCATCCACACTAAACAGCACAGATGGACAAAACTCCGGCTTATAGCTATCAAAGTAACTGATCAGCGCATGAATCCGATTGGATGTCGTGTTCATCCAACAATTGTTAAGCCTCCTTAGATATGTCAATGGAGGAATGTCAGGCAGGAGGGTGCCGATAGGGCCACCCAAAGAGCGAATGTCAGACGGAAAATGAGTTGTGTGTGTCTAGCCACCTCCTCTGATTTGCTATACTATCACTTTAATAAAAGGATGACTCACAGACTACTGTATTAGAGGCCGGCTATGTAAACAGATAAGGATGAATAACCCATTAGAGAAGCACATATTCACAGCCAATGGCCAGAACCAGCAGGATGCTGTGCTCACTATTAATGAAGGCCGGGGTCCTATATGCAATAGAGAGAGACACACCGAACATCACAATGCTACCCTTCGGACCAAAACACATTTAGAAAATAAATATGAAAGGGAAACACTACACACACTAGCAGGATACAAGGGAAAGTCTAAAGTAGCTGTGGATTCAAACAAAAACTTCTATAAAAACTTCATTTTTGATAGAGCGTAGTAGGGTTGGAGTCCCAGTCAAGTTTTATTGTCCAGTGCCAAGGGACATTCCTTCTCTTCTTGGTGACCATTCCCTCTCTCTGGTACTGAAAGGGGAGGAGAGAGAATCCAGAGATTTACAGAGGTCAGCACAATAGAGGGGAGATCTTCCAATGGAGGTCAATTGTTTTCATGGCATCGCTCTCAGTGCAATTCTCCTAACTTGTTACCGATTATCTCTCAAAGTGGCGGCCCGTACATTGTGGGCACCGCCCCCCATCCATTCGCCTGGCCCCTTTCAGGACACCGGACACATGGATTCCCCATGGAGGGGGTGGTACTTTTTGAAGCACCTGATTAGAGAAATAGGCTTCAAAATAGGGTGGGATTGGGGCGCAGAAAGTGCACCCTGACAGCGAATTAATTTTCATTATTTTCACACTAACCTTTCTCCCCGCCAATCAGAAGACAGGGCATCAGACTTGTTTCCTGATTGGCCAAAGCACCAGGCCACCCTATTGGATGCCTGGTGCTTAGGAAGAGGAGCGGAGGAGACACACGCTGGAGCGGAGGTCGTCACCACAGCGCGGGGGGGGGGGGGGGAGCCGCGAGCCACACGAGAGAGAGTGGGGGTGTGTGTGGGGGTGTGTGTGGGGGTGTGTGTGTGGGGTCAGTGGGCACAGAGGCTGCATTTAGTAGGTTTCAGAATTTTTCAGTTTTCACCCCCCCAAAAAATTGAGCACCAGCCGCCACTGATCTCACTTCCATGTTTTGCCAAGATAGGAAGTGAAAAAAAAAAACTCTCCAGCTGGACACAGCAAAACAAAAGAAATGGTCAGGTGTTTTAACCATTTCCCACTACATCCTAAACTTTAGGAAAAAAAAAAATCACTTTAGTTTTGTTTAATATATATGGGGGTGTGATGTGGGTCCCCCACAACAGACGAGAGGGGCCTCCCCCCACACGTGACGGACGAGAGGGGCCCCCCCCCCGTGACGGACGAGAGGGGCCGCCCCCCCCGTGACGGACGAGAGGGGCCCCCCCCCCGTGACGGACGAGAGGGGCCCCCCCCCCCGTGACGGACGAGAGGGGCCCCCCCCCCGTGACGGACGAGAGGGGCCCCCCCCCCCCGTGACGGACGAGAGGGGCCCCCCCCCCGTGACGGACGAGAGGCCCCCCCCCCCCGTGACGGACGCCATGTGATGGGGGGGAGGTGAGGGCCCTCCCCATGTGATGTGGGGGGGGGGAGGTGAGGGCCCCCCCATGTGATGTGGGGGGGGAGGTGAGGGCCCCCCCATGTGATGTGGGGGGGGGAAGGTGAGGGCCCCCCCATGTGATGTGGGGGGGGGAAGGTGAGGGCCCCCCCATGTGATGGGGGGGGGGAAGGTGAGGGCCCCCCCATGTGATGTGGGGGGGGGGGGAAGGTGAGGGCCCCCCCCCATGTGATGTGGGGGGGGGGAAGGTGAGGGCCCCCCCATGTGATGTGGGGGGGGGAAGGTGAGGGCCCCCCCATGTGATGTGGGGGGGGGAAGGTGAGGGCCCCCCCATGTGATGTGGGGGGGGAAGGTGAGGGCCCCCCCATGTGATGTGGGGGGGGGGGGAAGGTGAGGGCCCCCCCATGTGATGTGGGGGGGGGGGAAGGTGAGGGCCCCCCCCATGTGATGTGGGGGGGGGGGGAAGGTGAGGGCCCCCCCATGTGATGTGGGGGGGGGGGGGAAGGTGAGGGCCCCCCCATGTGATGTGGGGGGGGGGAAGGTGAGGGCCCCCCCATGTGATGTGGGGGGGGGGGGAAGGTGAGGGCCCCCCCATGTGATGTGGGGGGGGGGGAAGGTGAGGGCCCCCCCATGTGATGTGGGGGGGGGGGAAGGTGAGGGCCCCCCCATGTGATGTGGGGGGGGGAAGGTGAGGGCCCCCCCCATGTGATGTGGGGGGGGGGAAGGTGAGGGCCCCCCCATGTGATGTGGGGGGGGGGAAGGTGAGGGCCCCCCCATGTGATGTGGGGGGGGGGAAGGTGAGGGCCCCCCCATGTGATGTGGGGGGGGGGAAGGTGAGGGCCCCCCCATGTGATGTGGGGGGGGGGAAGGTGAGGGCCCCCCCATGTGATGTGGGGGGGGGGAAGGTGAGGGCCCCCCCATGTGATGTGGGGGGGGAAGGTGAGGGCCCCCCCCATGTGATGTGGGGGGGGAAGGTGAGGGCCCCCCCCCATGTGATGTGGGGGGGGAAGGTGAGGGCCCCCCCCCATGTGATGTGGGGGGGGAAGGTGAGGGCCCCCCCCCATGTGATGTGGGGGGGGAAGGTGAGGGCCCCCCCCATGTGATGTGGGGGGGGAAGGTGAGGGCCCCCCCATGTGATGTGGGGGGGGGAAGGTGAGGGCCCCCCCATGTGATGTGGGGGGGGAAGGTGAGGGCCCCCCCATGTGATGTGGGGGGGGGAAGGTGAGGGCCCCCCCATGTGATGTGGGGGGGGAAGGTGAGGGCCCCCCATGTGATGTGGGGGGGGGAAGGTGAGGGCCCCCCCAGGTGATGTGGGGGGGGGAAGGTGAGGGCCCCCCCAGGTGATGTGGGGGGGGGGAAGGTGAGGGCCCCCCCATGTGATGTGGGGGGGGAAGGTGAGGGCCCCCCATGTGATGTGGGGGGGGAAGGTGAGGGCCCCCCCATGTGATGTGGGGGGGGGGAAGGTGAGGGCCCCCCCATGTGATGTGGGGGGGGGGAAGGTGAGGGCCCCCCCAGGTGATGTGGGGGGGGGAAGGTGAGGGCCCCCCCATGTGATGTGGGGGGGGAAGGTGAGGGCCCATGTGATGTGGGGGGGGAAGGTGAGGGCCCCCCCATGTGATGTGGGGGGGGGGAAGGTGAGGGCCCCCCCATGTGATGTGGGGGGGGGAAGGTGAGGGCCCCCCCAGGTGATGTTGGGGGTGATATGAGGCCCCCCCCCAGGTGATATGAAGAGGCCCCCATGTGATGTTGGGGGTGATATGAGGGCCCCCCATGTGATGTTGGGGGTGATGTTGGGGGTGATATGAGGCCCCCCCCCCAGGTGATATGAAGAGGCCCCCTCCTCCTCCTCCTCCACACATGGAAAGTTTCGCCCTCGTGCTCGGAGATGAACTCTTCTCCCCGGAGGTTCTATGCGGGGCCCCTTAGTGTTGTGTCCCCCCCCCGGTGGTGGAGATAGTCGGGGGGGGTAATGTGTAAGTATGGGGGGCGGTAATTGTCTCACCTCAGCCGGGGATCTGTTCCTCAGCTCCAGGGCGATGCGCTTCTTCATCTCCATCTTCCCGGGCCAACCTTCCGAGGGGTCACACCGGACAGCTGCACACCCGACGGGCGCAAAGCGGGCTTCACCGGACCGAAGACAGCGGCTAAAGTGTATAAAAAACGATAAGAACGATCCGTACCGAACAATCCCCGCCGACTGACCGCCCTCACCACACAGCTCCCTTCTCTCTCAATGGCCGCTCACCGACTGAGACTCCATTACACGGCACACACATCCCCTCAGAAACGGCGACGCCCCTTCTCTCGTTGCATTGGCGCTCGATTGCGCCGCCCGCGCAGCCATTGGCCCGAAGGAGCGTCAGTCGGACCCTCGGCGGGAGGTTCTAGGTTCCGTGGCGGTCATTGGCTGTGGGAGCGAGCGCAGTTAATTGCCATTGGCCGCGGTAGCTGTCCGTCAGGGATGAGGGAGGGGAGGGAGCGTCCGTCGTCGTCGTCTCAGTCGGGCGTCACGGCTTTGTTTTTTTTTTTTTTTTTTTTTCTTTCGGCGCTTTCGCGCCCTATTTTAGGTCAGGGAACCATAGAAAGAGGCGGGAAGGGGGTAGGAGGGCTTTTGTTGTGGCTGAGGTGAAATTCAAGATCGTGGTGATCAAAGAAAATGGTGGAAGTTAATAAAAAAAAATCATAAAATATGCAATAAAATCCAAAAGTGTTACAATAAGGTGCAGTTCTCATCCGTGCACCACACAAATGGGTGTTTTTTCGCACTTTTTTTGTGTGTTTTTGCACACGAGGCCGTCCATTCGCTTCCCTATGCACAACAAACACACCAAAAGAAGCTCCCAAACCTTTTCCAGGGTTGAATGCATTTTTATTCACTGCGTCTTTGGCCAGGCAAGAAAACATACATTTGCTGGCCGTGCTTTGGTTACCATGAGCAATTGCACCACAAGCACTATGCACGTTGTCTTCGGAACGTACACAGAAATGTATACTTCCTGGAACACATAGAGATGGATGGAGTCAGGAAACACAACTACCTACACAACACAAGGCTGATGTAGAAGGCCTAGGCCCGTCCTCTGGCAGGATTGGTAGAACGCGCCCTCAGAAGATTCAAAATACGTACTTTTAAATGCTGCACCCAACCTTTTGTTGTAGAGCAGAGTTTCTCAACCTTTCTTTAGTCACGATCCACATTATGTAGCAATAACTCTAGGACTAGGTGGAGCTGCTGGTTTAAGCGGGCTTGTTACCTTCACTCTCCTTCCCTCTGTTTCACCGACACCGGGTCTAGGGTTCCGTTGAGTTTACCTCTGGACGACACACGCACCAACACTTGAGTACGTTTTCAATGCTTTATTAAACCATCAACGAAGAAAGTAGCAGGAAAGAGGCAGAAGGAGAACCGCAGAGGAAAACTCAAATACCTTTTTAGTAAGATTCTTGACAAATGTCCTTGGGGTTGAATATTTCAAAAGAATGCACTCCCTTGGTGGAACACACTCCTTGCACGCCTGGATAGGCCTCTCTCACTAGCCTAGCAGCCAGTACGTAGCACAAACAAAAGTCTCTGACACAGACTTATTTGGGATAAACCCGTACAATCCTCTGCCACAGGATGTATTGTTTTTCTTGTGGTGAATGTCAGTCACAGTGCTTGAACCTTTAAGCCAACCTGGCAACACTATGCTGTATAATTACTTTGGGATACGTCCTCCAACCGAGTCACCAGGCCCCTCTCTAGACCAGCACATTGCATGATCCTTCCATGACGGGTCCTCCCCTGGTATCTTCTCAGTTGTCCAGCTTCCTCCCTTTGGATTGACAGCTCAGGACCATTCCTCGGCCGCTGTGGTAGGCCCCAGACAAGCTTCTGGGCCCACCCCTGCGCCGCAGCAACGTGGGCCTCCGGAACAGAGGACCACGAGATAGCTCTCTAACGCATACCTGTCAGCCAGGAGGGCCAGCAGGTGGCTGTAAAAACGAACCCCAAAATATGGCGTCTGTCCCATAAATACCCTCACCCAGAATGCAACTCGGAGGACCACCTCCACCGAGTTGTCTCCGGGACAGAAGAGCATCCATACGCTTAGACATGTTGCCCTTCCAACACTAGCCAGCGGTAACAGCGACACCCACGGCTCAGTATGGAAACACACGCAACGTCAGCCAAGCTGAAACAGAGGCAAATCTAACCTTCCTAATGAACAAGTTACTAAATTTACCTAACAGATGGTAGATCGCAAATCTACCAGCGCTACATACTCCCCCCCACTACAGTAGACGTTGTCCCCGTCTGTCCAAAACACAATGACAGTAACTCCCAAGCCTGGGAGTAGGTATTTGAGCTTTTAATAACTTGAATAGGCAAAGAGAGAAAGAAAGACAGTGGAAAAAATATTATAAAACTTACATCTATAAAACATTATGTTCACATCCGCAAACAAAACCATCCTATGACTGTACATAACCTCACTATCTATCTAGCTGAAAAGCCTCCCAGCTTGATAGGAGATCCAATAATTCCTGAAAAGGAAAACTTATTAAACGCACACACATACTGTACAATATCAGGAGCAAAGCCTCATTTTTAGAGGAAATTAGCCTCTCTTCCCATCATCTATTATTAAAAAAAAGAAAAATCTTAAGGAGTCCATCCCTGTATACTCTCTTTAAATGGAAAAGTCCAGCTAGCGAAGAGTCTTTGAATTTGAAGACGTCAAGATGAACACTATATTTTGATCACGAAGATCTCTACACACTGATACTAACTAACCCAAAGTTCTTTTGTCCAGAGTCACCAATAAAACCAGGGATCTGGCAATGTCAGTGTTTTTCCTGTTTTATCCACTGTGGTAATGAAATAGACAAGGTCATCTTTTCCGGGCCTGCAGATGACCACTTTGTCAGCATAGATGTGCCGACCGAAGTTCCAGTGCATAAAACACCCACTAAAACGTTCACCCATTTTAACAGAACATCCAGTCTTTCGGAAAGGCTTAGGCACAGACAAATAGTCCCAAACAGCTTCACTGTACCAAAGTTCCCGATTAAGTTTAATCACTTGCATTATATCCTGAGGCACATAAGGGAACTCCAAACCATACTCTGCAGCTACACGCTTGTTTAACATTCTCTGCAAATGTGCAAGTTTGGGCAAAGATCTGTCCTTCCCCATACCAGGCAGCACACAGGAATCCAATGATTTGCTCACCATAGACCCAGCCGCTGTCTGTAGTGAACTAGCAACTTTCAATAAAGTCTCGGTAGCAGTACTGTGCGGCTCCACACAGGGTGACGTCTTCCCAGAACTCAGGGCTGTCCATTCAGGGAAAGTCATAGCAGAGGCGACATCTTCACCTTGTGACATTGTCTCAAATAAGTCATCATCACCGGAAAGATCCGACATGGATTCTATTTCCGAATCTCCCAACTCTTCCGCTGGCAGATATTTATTTACAGTCCCAGATACATTCCCCATCAGTGGCTTACTGTCAGGGAAATGCCAGAATCAGGGCCTGTCAATATAGGCATTTCCCCATGCGCCTGCGTGGTAGAATTGCACATCGGCACGTACCATTTCACAGTCGGCGGGTACGAGCGCGTGTTCCGATCGGATCCGCTCACGTGGGTGCACAACGCAGCGCATCGTTACGAACGCGTGCACGCACATCGGGACGTTCCCCTGGCGGGCCTATATAAAGACGGCCATGGCCTGTGTTTTGTTGCTGGTTTGTCTTTTCAGCTCCTGTAACCTGCTCCTGAATCCGTGTACCTGTGCCTACCTGTTGTGACCCGGACCAACCCCGACTCTGCTTGAACCTCTCTTGTGCTTGACCCTCGGCTGCCTTCTGGACTTCGCTACCTGCCTGACTACCTGTGTTTGACCCTCGGCCTGCTCCTGGACTTGCTTCGGCCTTACCCTACTGTGGATTATCTGCCTGCCTGATTACCTGTGTTTGACCCTCGGCCTGCTCCTGGACTTGCTTCTGCCTTACCCCACTGTGGATTATCTGCCTGCCTGATTACCTGTGTTTGACCCTCGGCCTGTTCCTGGACTTGCTTCTGCCTCACCCTACTGTGGATTATCTGCCTGCCTGGCCACCTGTGTTTGACCCCCGGCCTGTTCTTGGACTTTGTCTCAACCTTATCCAGTGTTGGACTTTTGCCTACTTGCATACCGGTGTTTGACCCTCGGCCTACTTCCAGACGTCTGCCTTGTGGTTGACCCTCAGTACCCGGCTCAGCTACCCAGCACAGATCTCTTCCCTGCCTGAAGAATCGCCCAGCTCCTCTAATACCTGCTGGCGACCCATGCTTCTTCGTGCCCAATACCCGCTGTGCCACTTCCAGAGGGTATCGTGCGCCCAGCTGCAGGGGGAGCCTCTCTCAGCAACTCGGCCTTGGTGAGTACCTGACAGTACAAACCAGCCATGAGCGAGGCCGACAGAGCTGGCTCTCCCCTTGAGGCACTCTGCCAGCAAGTCACAGCCCTCACCCAGGCTGTCCAGAGACTCCAAGACGGCTACTTTCAGATTGAGGGTCGTCTGCAACATCTAACCACATTTCCTAACCCCTCGGACGCCGCATCAGCATCTGCTAGTGGAACATCTCCCTCTCGGGATCAAGCCAACCCGGCTTCTGCAGCAGTAATGGCCTTACCTGAACCCAGGGTTCCCATTCCGGAACGATTCTCCGGTAACCGGAAGAAGTACAGGGCATTTAGAAACGCTTGTCTACTATACTTTGCCCTTCAACCCAGGACTTTTTATTCTGAGACTGTGAAAGTGGGGTTCATTATCTCTTTGCTTTCTGACGAACCGCAATCCTGGGCTCACAACCTCCTTGAGCAGAAGAGTCCCCTCCTTGACTCTGCAGATGCATTTTTTGTTTCCATGGCCCAGCTATACGACGATCCTCAGCGTACTGCCACGGCTGAGTCCGTCCTGCATACCCTGACCCAGGGAAAGAGACCAGTGGAAGATTACACTGTGGAATTTCGAAAATGGTCAGGGGACACCAGCTGGAACGAGGCTGCATTAAAATATCAGTATCGCCAGGGACTCTCTGAGATCCTAAAGGATGAACTGGCTCGAGTGGACACCCCGGCCTCTCTAGAAGACCTGATCCAGCTCGCTATTAAACTGGACAGACGCCTCCGGGAACGTCGCAGTGAGCGTTTCCAGTCTCCAAGGCCCACTTGGATGATGCCACGGGTACCACCTGTTCCTGCACCCCCTACAACTTCTTCATCATCCTCTCATGGTGAGCCCATGCAACTGGGTCTAGTTCGACCCCCACTCTCTCCTGATGAAAAGCTCCGCCGGCGCCAGGCCAACCTTTGTCTTTATTGTGGAGGAGCCGGTCACTTCCTAAACAACTGCCCTGTGAGACCCAGTAAGTACCGCACTCGGTCTGCCACCAACTTTCAAGTCGCTAATTCAAGCCAGTCTCATCTTGTCCTCATGATCTCATTACAGGTGGCGGAAGAGAAGGTCCGGTTGCCAGCCATCGTTGACTCAGGAGCCTGCAGTTGCTTCTTGGATGCATCTTTGGCCCAAAATCTGCACATCCCTCTCCGAGTTAAGGAGCAACAGCTACAAATCCATCTGGCAGATGGATCCCTACCTTGTTCTGGCCCTGTCACACAGGAAACGAAGCCTATCCTCACTCATATAGACTCAGATCACTCCGAATTTCTTTGCTTTGACATTATAAGTTCACCGATGTTTCCCATCATTTTGGGGTTTCCATGGTTGCAGGCCCATGATCCTCAGATAAACTGGAGCAAGAAAGAAGTCCTCTTCTCTTCCATATACTGCTCTCAACACTGCTTTTCACCAAAATACGACAGAACGGTTCCATGTCTGACGTTACAACCAGTACCGGATAATCTCCAACATGTCCCAGCAGCATACCATGAATTCCTGGACATCTTTGATAAGAAGAAAGCTGACAGTCTACCTCCACACCGACCCTATGATTGCCCCATCGACCTCCTACCCGGTTCCGAGATCCCCTTCGGCCGCATTTTCCCTCTATCAGAGATCGAGCTAGAAGCTCTTCGCTCCTACATCGATGAAAATCTTGAAAAGGGATTCATCCGGGCTTCTTCTTCTCCAGCTGGAGCGGGAATCTTTTTTGTGGAGAAAAAGGATGGATCCTTGAGGCCTTGTGTGGACTATAGGGAGCTTAACAAAGTTACCATCAAGAACAGGTACCCGCTCCCTCTTATTCCTGAACTGTTCCAGCGTCTCCGAACCGCCCAGATCTTTACTAAATTAGATCTCCGGGGGGCGTACAATTTGGTTCGGATACGAGAAGGAGATGAATGGAAGACAGCTTTCCGGTCCAGATTCGGGCATTTCGAATATTTGGTGATGCCTTTTGGTCTCTGCAATGCCCCGGCTACATTTCAACATCTAGTCAATGACATCTTCCGTGAGTATCTAGATAACTTTGTAATTGTTTATCTCGATGACATCCTGATCTTTTCCACCACTTTAGAAGCACATCGTACCCATGTGAAGAAAGTACTCTCGGTCCTCAGAAGACATGGCCTATACTTAAAGGGGGAAAAATGTGACTTCGAGAAAACCACCATCCAGTTCCTTGGATTCATTATTTCAGTAGGAGGGGTCGCAATGGATCCGCAGAAAGTTAGGGCCATCCAGGAATGGCCAGCTCCCATAGATAAAAAGGGAATTCAGCGATTCGTTGGCTTCGCCAATTTCTATCGCAGATTTATTAAAGGTTTCTCCTCTATCATCTCCCCTATTACTCAACTAACTCGCCAGCAGACTAGGTTCCAATGGTCCCCAGATGCTCAAGAAGCCTTCGATGAACTAAAGAGACTGTTTACATCGGCTCCCATCCTCCAACATCCCAACCCAGTCCTACCCTATGTGCTTGAAGTGGATGCTTCGGAGTCAGCAATAGGGGCAATCCTGTCTCAGAGAAGTGGCCAAAAAGCCTTGCTCCATCCGGTGGCCTTTGCCTCTCGCAAGCTCACCCCTCCTGAGAAGAATTATGATGTCGGGGATCGGGAATTACTTGCTATAAAGTTTGCCTTAGAAGAGTGGAGATATCTGCTGGAAGGGGCTTCCCAACCCATCATGATCTTCACTGACCACCGTAACCTAGAATATCTTCGAACAGCTAAACGCCTCCGACCTCGTCAGGCCCGTTGGGCCTTAGTCTTCTCCAGGTTTAACTTCCATATTACCTTTCGACCTGGCTCCAAGAACGGGAAGGCGGACGCACTTTCCCGTATGTTCCCAGAAACCAGTGGACCGGAAGAACCCGGAACCATCCTAGCTCCTCACCACTTTCTCAGCCTGGTTCAGCCCAACCTTAGGTCAATTATCATACAGGCTTCCAGTCAATGTACAGAACCTGAAGTATCCGCCCTAGAAAAGAAGGATGGTCTACTTTGGGCCCAGGACAAGGTATTTGTGCCACTACCAGTAAGACTTCAGATTCTTCAAACCTTCCACGATCACAAGTTGGCAGGACATTTTGGTATACAAAAAACCTCCGAACTAATTAATCGCTCGTTCTGGTGGCCGGGGTGGAGACAAGACTGCAGAAGATATATACAATCTTGCATCACTTGCCAACGCAATAAGGGATCTAATGCCAAGTCGTGGGGACTTTTAAAATCTTTATCTATACCAGAACGTCCCTGGACAGAGGTCTCTATGGACTTTATTGTCGATCTGCCTCCTTCCGAGAAGTTTACTACCATCTTAGTGGTTGTTGACCGCCTTTCAAAGATGGCCCACTTCCTGCCATTAGTAGGTACCCCCTCTGCTTCCACAACCGCAGAGGTTTTTATAAAAGAAGTAGTGAGACTCCATGGCGTCCCCCACAACATTGTATCAGATAGGGGGATTCAGTTCACGTCAAGATTCTGGAAGGATATGTGCAAGTCTTTAGAAATCAAGACATCCCTTTCTTCCGCCTATCACCCACAAAGTAATGGCCAGACAGAAAGAACAAATCAATCCTTAGAGCAATACCTTCGATGTTTCTGCTCCTGGTCCCAGGACAACTGGTCTTCCCTCTTACCGTGCGCAGAGTTCGCCTACAACAATTCGGTACATTCCTCCATCAACCAAACACCTTTCTGGGCAAACTATGGTTTTCACCCTTCCTTTCTCCCGGATTCTATTCCCGAAATCACTACTCCCGCAGTACAAGACCGTATACGTGCCATTCAAACAAATTTTCTGCAAATTCAGGAAACGATGAAGAAAGCTCAAGAAAGTTATGAAAAATTCTATAACAGGGGAAGAAGAAGTAACCCAAGTTTCAAGGTTGGAGATAAAGTTTGGCTATCAGCCATCAACCTCAAATTGCCTTGCCCATCACGCAAATTAGGGCCAAAATTCATTGGTCCTTTTGAAATTAAGAGAGTTGTAAACCCCGTGGCTTTTGAACTGACCTTACCTGGTTCTTATCGGATACATCCGGTGTTCCATGCCTCCTTGCTAAAACCGGTCACTCCTAACTCTTTTCCAGGACGGGAAGAACTACCTCCTCCACCAATCCGGATTGAAGGGGAGGAAGAATTCGAAGTGGAGGCAATAGTAGATCACAAATGGAGGGGGGGGCAGGAACAGTATCTAGTTAAATGGAAAGGGTACCCCCCGGAGGACAATTCCTGGGAGCCCGCCAGCAATATTCATGCCCCTCGTCTTGTGCGAGAGTTTCACAGAAGACATCCTGGGATCCGAGCTAGGTTGGGCACCCGGAGGTTGCCCCTTGGGGGGGGGGCACTGTCAGGGAAATGCCAGAATCAGGGCCTGTCAATATAGGCATTTCCCCATGCGCCTGCGTGGTAGAATTGCACATCGGCATGTACCATTTCACAGTCGGCGGGTACGAGCGCGTGTTCCGATCGGATCCGCTCACGTGGGTGCACAACGCAGCGCATCGTTACGAACGCGTGCACGCACATCGGGACGTTCCCCTGGCGGGCCTATATAAAGACGGCCATGGCCTGTGTTTTGTTGCTGGTTTGTCTTTTCAGCTCCTGTAACCTGCTCCTGAATCCGTGTACCTGTGCCTACCCGTTGTGACCTGGACCAACCCCGTCTCTGCTTGAACCTCTCTTGTGCTTGACCCTCGGCTGCCTTCTGGACTTCGCTACCTGCCTGACTACCTGTGTTTGACCCTCGGCCTGCTCCTGGACTTGCTTCGGCCTTACCCTACTGTGGATTATCTGCCTGCCTGATTACCTGTGTTTGACCCTCGGCCTGCTCCTGGACTTGCTTCTGCCTTACCCCACTGTGGATTATCTGCCTGCCTGATTACCTGTGTTTGACCCTCGGCCTGTTCCTGGACTTGCTTCTGCCTCACCCTACTGTGGATTATCTGCCTGCCTGGCCACCTGTGTTTGACCCCCGGCCTGTTCTTGGACTTTGTCTCAACCTTATCCAGTGTTGGACTTTTGCCTACTTGCATACCGGTGTTTGACCCTCGGCCTACTTCCAGACGTCTGCCTTGTGGTTGACCCTCAGTACCCGGCTCAGCTACCCAGCACAGATCTCTTCCCTGCCTGAAGAATCGCCCAGCTCCTCTAATACCTGCTGGCGACCCGTGCTTCTTCGTGCCCAATACCCGCTGTGCCACTTCCAGAGGGTATCGTGCGCCCAGCTGCAGGGGGAGCCTCTCTCAGCAACTCGGCCTTGGTGAGTACCTGACACTTACCCGTTCCTGACGTGAACTTTGGTAGCTCCTGTCCAGGTAACCTCTGTGGTAGGCCTGGACCACGGCCGCGGGAAGCCTTCACATATCCCACCGTCCTTTGAGAAGGTACAACAGGAGCAGGTGTAGTGGACACAGAAATCACAGTAATGTCCCCTGATGAGACAACAGCAGCAGTGTCTCTCTCCGGAACATTGTCAGTAACAACAGGCAAAGTGACGGCCTGCCGTTCTCTCTCTGTAGTAGTAGTAGCAGCTTCTACTGTGGTGATACCTGTTGCCCAATCCATTCGATAAGCACGGGGCAACGTGGTAAGTTGCTCCACCACAAACAAGTACTCTCCACATTGCGGACATCGGCCAAATCGATGAAGATGCACGGCCAGTCCTTCACATCGGTGGCAGATCATGCCCAGTCCCTCAATATCTCCTGAGGTGTACAGAACAAACCTCCCCTGCGGCTTTAACCGAACTCCAGTATCCGTAAGCAGGGCTCCGGTCAACACAGTATTCAACACGGTGCTTGCAGGGAACATTCTCGGTCCCATAATTGGCTGCATCGCCGGAAAAGACATGGCCACACTCTGATCCTCTCAGCACGATCACGAGGCCTCTCTCTTCCTCTGGCGCCAAACACATACACGCGTCCCACGCGGTATCAAGCAGGGTAGGCTCCTCCCACTTGTTCATCTGATCACGTAGTTCCCGGGCCTTCACTGGCGCCCGCTGTCTACACACTCAGAAATAAAGTCCTGCAGTTTAACCCCTTCTCTTCCTGTAAGATTTTTTTTCAAAGTCCAGTTCTCACCATAAACTTCCGATGAAACACTTCTCTGGGTTGCAAGAATTGACGGTCAACAAATCCCGGACGAGCCCCCACATGTAGCAATAACTCTCGGTGGAGCTGCTGGTTTGGCTTGTTACCTTCACTCTCCTTCCCTCTGTTTCACTGGCACCGGGTCTAGGGTTCCGTTGAGTTTACCTCTGGATGACACACGCACCAACACTTGAGTATGTTTTCAATGCTTTATTAAACCATCAACGAAGGAAGTAGCAGGAAAGAGGCAGAAGGAGAACCGCAGAGGAAAACTCAAATACCTTTTTAGTAAGATTCTTGACAAATGTCCTTGGGGTTGAATATTTCAAAAGAATTCACTCCCTTGGTGGAACACACTCCTTGCACGCCTGGATAGGCCTCTCTCACTAGCCTAGCAGCCAGTACGTAGCACAAACAAAAGTCTCTGACACAGACTTATTTGGGATAAACCCGTACAATCCTCTGCCACAGGATGAATTGGTTTTCTTGTGGTGAATGTCAGTCACAGTGCTTGAACCTTTAAGCCAACCCGGCAACACTATGCTGTATAATTACTTTAGGATACGTCCTCCAAACGAGTCACCAGGCCCCTCTCCAGACCAGCACGTTGCATGATTCTTCCATGATGGATCCTCCCCTGGGATCTTCTCGGTTGTCCAGTTTCCTCCCTTTGGATAGACAGCTCAGGACCATTCCTCGGCTGCTGTGGTAGGCCCCAGACAAGCTTCTGGGCCCACCCCTGCACAGCAGCAACGTGGGCCTCCAGAACGGAGGACCACGAGATCGCTCTCTAACGCATACCTGTCGGCCAGGAGGGCCATCAGGTGGCTGTAAAATCGAACCCCAAAATATGGCGTCTGTCCCATAAATACCCTCACCTAGAATGCAACTGGGAGGACCACCTCCACCGAGTTGTCTCCGGGACAGAAGAGCATCCATACGCTTAGACACGTTGCCCTTCCAACACTAGCCAGCGGTAACAGTGACACCCACGGCTCAGTATGGAAACACACGCAACGTCAGCCAAGCTGAAACAGAGGCAAATCTAACCTTCCTAACGATCAAGTTACTGAATTTACCTAACAGATGGTAGATCGCAAATCTACCAGCACTACATAGTCCAGGGTAAAATCCCATCCATCACATCAGAGGTCCCCCCATCACATCAGAGCTCCTCCATCACATGAGAGGTCCCCCCATCACATCAGAGCTCCTCCTTTACATCAGAGGTCCCCCCATCACATCAGAGCTCCTCTATCACATCAGAGGTCCCCCCATCACATCAGAGCTCCTCCATCACATCAGAGGTCCTCCATCACATAAGAGCTCAATCACATCAGAGGTCCCCCATCAAATCAGAGGCCCCCCTTCACATCAGAGCTCCTCTATCACATCAGAGGCCCCTCTTCGCATCATAGCTCCTAAATCACATCAGAGGTTCTACATCACATCTGTGGTCCCCCTTCACATCAGAGCTCCTCCATCACTTTAGAGGTTTTCCATCACATCAGAGCTCCTCCATCACATCAGAGGTTCTCTATCACATCAGAGGTTCCCCTTCACATTAGAGCTTCTCCATCACATCAGTCCCCCATCACATCAGAGGTCCCTCTTTACCTCAGAGCTCTTCTATCACATCAGAGGTCCATCTTCACATCAGTTCCCCCCATCACATCAGAGGACCCCCTTTATATCAGAGCTCCTCTATTACATCAGAGGTCCGTCTTCACATCAGTGACCCCCATCACATCAGAGGACCCCCCATCACATCAGAACTCCTCCATCACATGAGAGGTCCCCCCAGCACATCAGAGCTCCTCCATCACATCAGAGGTCCCCCCATCACATCAGAGGTCCCCCCATCACACCAGAGCTCCTCCATCACATCAGAGGTCCCCCCATCACATCAGAGGTCCCCCCATCACATCAGAGCTCCTCCATCACATCAGAGGTCCCCCCATCACATCAGAGGTCCCCCCATCACATCAGAGCTCCTCCATAACATCAGAGGTCCCCCATCACATAAGAGCTCCTCAATCACATCAGAGGTCCCCCATCACATCAGAGGCCCCCCTTTACATCAGAGCTCCTCTATCACATCAGAGGTCCCTCTTCGCATTATAGCTCCTCCATCACATCAGAGGTTCTACATCACATCTGTGGTCCCCCTCCACATCAGAGCTCCTCCATCACTTTAGAGGTTCTCCATCACATCGGAGCTCCTCCATCACATCAGAGGTTCCCCTTCACATTAGAGCTTCTCCATCACATCAGAGGTCCCCCATCACATCAGAGGTCCCTCTTTACCTCAGAGCTCTTCTATCACATCAGAGGTCCATCTTCACATCAGTTCCCCCCATCACATCAGGGGACCCCCTTTACATCAGAGCTCCTCTATTACATCAGAGGTCCGTCTTCACATCAGTGCCCCCCATCACATCAGAGGACCCCCTTTACATCAGAGCTCCTCTATCACATCATAGGTCCGTCTTCACATCAGTGCCCCCCATCACATCAGAGGTTCCCAATCACATCAGAACTTCTCCCTCTCCTCAGAGGTCCCCCTTCAAATCAAAGGTCCCCCATCACATCAGAGGTTCTCCATCACATCAGAGGTCCCACTTCACATCAGAGCTTCTCCATCACATCAGAGGTCCCCCATCACATCAGAGGTCCCCCTTCACATCAAAGGTCCTCTATCATATCAGAGGTCCCTCTTCACATCAGTGCCCCCCATCACATCAGAGATTCCACATAACATCAGAGGTCCTCCTTCAAATCAGAGGCCCCACCTCACATCAGAGGTCCCCCATCACTTCAGAGACCCCCCATCACATTAGAGGTCCCCCATCACATCAGAGGTCCTCCATCACATCAGAGGTCCCCATCACATCAGAGCTCCCCGTCACATCGGAGGTTCTCCCATCACATCAGAGGTCATCCTTCACATGAGAGGTCCCCTATCACAACAGAGCTCCTTTATCACATCAGAGCTCCCCCCATCACATCAGGGGTCCCCCCATCACATCAGAGCTCCTCCATCACATCAGAGGTCCACTCTGGTGCACTCTGAACAAGATTAGAGATTTTTTGGATAAATTCTGGTGTCTCTTTGGCAGACCTTTGATGAAAATAACAATGTTTTGCACCACAGTGAGCAAGCCTTATGTGAAGAAGCCAAATTATAGTACACTAAGCCCAAGATTAACAATTTTTTTTAGTCTGGTGTCTCTTTCACAGACTTTGGATAGAAGTAACAGGTCTTTGGGTGTTGGTGGTGCTTTCACATCGTAACCTTCTAGTGGTACTCTTGATGAAAGCAAGAATTGGCCTTGCTGTAAAAAATTGAAATTTGACGCCCCAGTCACACAGTTGTGGAAAAATTGGTCTTTGGGTGTTGGTGGTGCCTTCACCCCATAAACTTCTAGAGATACTCTTGATGAAAGCAAGAATTGGCTTTGCTGTAAAAAATGTAATTTTGATGCCCTGTTCAAATAGTTGTGGAAAAATTGGTCTCTGGGTGTTGGTGGTGCCTTCACCCCGTAACCTACTAGAGTGTAAAAATCTAAATTTGATGCATCTGTCAAACAGGTGCGGGAAAATTAGTCCTTGGGTGTTAATCGTGCCCATGAAACCTAAGCTAAAAAATTACTTCAAGAAAAAATTAATACCCACAAAGCTAGGCAGCCTAGACAGTCTTGCAGAGATTTGACATCCCAACAACACTTAATTAGTGACATTGGGGCTTGATAGCTGCTTCTAATCCAGGACTGATTCATTCTGACAAATGTCAGCTGGTCAACGGAGTCTGTGGACAGACGCGCTCTTTTCTCTGTCACAAAATCTCCGGCAGCACTAAATGCCTATTCGGAAAGCACGTTGGATGCAGGGCAGCCCAGCAGCTCAACTGCATACTGGGCTAGTTCTAGCCTGTGGTCTATTCTCATGACCCAGAAACCCAGTGGATCTTCTACTGGAAAGCCCTCCATGTCTGTATTCACCCATAGATAATCTTCCACCATATGATGCAGATGCTGCTAAAGGGATCTTGAAGCTGACAGCCCTGGGCGCTGAGGACAAAGAAAATTTTGAAATTCATCACTGAGGTGGCCCCCTTCTCCACCGCTCCTCCTTTGACCAACAGAATCCTCAAAACTAGCTTTTCCATAAGACTGTAACCTACCAGAGTCTGGAAAGGCATGACATAAACTCCTCTTCAAGGTGTCCTTAAGACATTTCATCCTGTGCTCCCTCTGCGAGGGCTGGATGAGTTCTGAGACTTTCCCCTTGTAAAGGTGGTCAAGGAGTGTTGCCAACCAATAATGATTCTTCTTATTGATGCCTCAAATTTTCGGGTCCTTTTCGCAGGCTTTGATGAATAAGGAAGCACATGTAACACAAGTTTGAGGAGGCATGAGAAGCAGAGTCCTTGGGGTCACTGAGGATTACAGTATCTGGAACTGCCTCCTCCCAGCCACGTAATACTCTCAAGATTTCTGGGGACTGAGAACCATCTCCTAAGGTTTGATATATGTCTTCCTCTGCTTCGATGCCTCCAAAACTGCCAGAATCCTCCTCCTCCCTCTTCCCGTTCTGTGGCGTTACAAAAATAGTGTCTGCATAAAGTGGGCCTTGAGTGGAAAGGAAGTCCTCCTCTTCCTCCCGCTGCTCTGCCTCGAGTGCCCTGTCCTAAATGCCGCACAGAGTATGCTCCAGCAGGAACACAAAAGGGATTGTGTCACCATCCTCGTTGCCTCCTCAAATGTTGACAGTAGAGTGCATGCATCCTTTATCAGCAGCCATTGGTGTGAAGAAAAAAAGCCGAGCTGCCCTCAGCCTCTCCTTGTGCCATACTCACACAGGTACTCAACCGAACACTGGCTGTGTATGACCGCCTGAAATGGCTACAGACTCTTCTGGCCTGCCTTAGAAGATCTTGCAAACCTGGGTATCTGTTTAAGAAACGCTGCACCACCAAATTGAGGACATGTGCCAGGCATGGCACATGTGTCAACTTTCCCTGTCAAAGGACGGACAGAAGGTTGGTGCCATTATCGTACACCACCATTCCTGGCTCAAGCTTCCATGGCATGAACCATCTCTGGGCCTGCACCTGCAGAGCTGAAAGAATGCCTGCTCTGGTGTGGCTACTGTCCCCTAAGCAGACCAGCTGAAGCACTGCATGGCATCTTTTAGCCTGACTCGTTGAATGGCCCCTTGAACGCTTAGTGGGGTACTGGTGGTTCTTAGGACAATTCAGTAGAAGAGGGCATGGAGGAGGGGGTGGAGCTGACAGATCTTGCATCATCACCACCAGCTATATGGAGATGTGGTGGCAAAACAAGGTCCAGCACTAAACCCTGCCCTGCATTCTTCCTAGTTGCAAGCAGTTACCCAGTGTGCTGTGAATGAAATGTACTGTCCCGGACCATGCTTGCTGCACCACATGTCAGCAGTAATGTGGACCTTGCTGCTGTTTACTGCCTTGCCAACGATGCCAAAAAATTGCCTTCCATGTGATGGTACAGAGCTGAAATGGCTTTACGTGCAAAGAAATAGCGACTGGGAACCTGCCATTGTGGTACAGCACATTCTGCAAATTCACAGAAGAGGGCAAAATCCACCAGATGGAAAGGCAGGAGTTGTAAAGCCAGCAATTTGGACAGGCTGGAATTTAGACGCTGGGCATGTGGGTGGCAGGGAATGTTTTTTTTTCTTCTTCGATGCAGCAGCTGGAGCAGATAAATTTGCCTGCTGTAGTCTACAGCTGGTGGTGTGCTGCTGGAATATGTGTTAAAAGGACCTGTGACACCCTTTGCTATACCATCATTTCTGTCAGTGGAGGCTGCTGAGAGGTCATGAGATATAGCGGGTGTAGACATAAGAGGTGAGGAGTGAGGAGGAGAATTGTGTCACTTGTGTGTGGCATTCAGGTGATCTTGCCAACAGGCTGAATGGTGGGAGGTTAAATGTCTTGTCAAGCATGTGGTACCCAAATGGCTGCTGTTTTTGACACGCTTGATTTGCTTTCAGCAAAGGTTGCAAGTCGACTGCACATGTGCTAAAAAAGGCCCACACAGCTGAGCTGTGGGAGGTGGGCTGCGAGATAACAAATCCACAATCTGATGGAATAGGGTGACTGCTCTCTACTCTTCCAAGATAGCTGCCGTTTCTCCCCCTCACTTTCCCCCTTTGCTCTATCTGTCTCCCAAGTCACATCAGTGAGCCCATCATCAGCATCCCCACCATCCTCATCATCACTGGAGCCAACTTGGCAATGTGCTGCGGCTGGGGGAGCATGACTGCCAATTTGTTGTTTATCCGTGTTCTCCCCTCTCTGTAGTCTCATGTTCCTACCTTCCTCCCTTCCTCAACCTCAGAACCAACATCAGAATGAAGTAATGTCTGTGCATCCTCAAGGAGTAAGAAGTCTACTTTCACATCAGAGGTCTCCCTATCACATCAGAGTCTCCCTTCACATCATAGGTCCTCCATCACATCAGAAGTGTCCCCCCATCACATGAGATGTGCCCCCATCACATCAAAGCTCCCTACAAATTAGCGGTTTTCCCAAAATATCAGAACCCACCATCACATCAGAGGTCCCCCATCAAATCAGAATTCCCCCCATCACATCAGAGGTTCTCCATCCTATCAGAGGTCCCACGTGGCATCAGAGGTCCCTATCACATCAGAGCCTCCCTTCCACATCAGAGGCTCCCCCATAACATCAAGAGTCCCTTTTTTACATTAGAAGTTCCTCCTTCACATCAGAGGTTCACCATCACATCAGAGTTCCATTCACATCAAAGGTTCTCCCATCACACAGAGGCGCCCCAATACATCATAGGTCCCCCATCAAATCAGAGGTCCCTCTTTGCATCAGAAGCCCCCCTTTACTTAAGAGGCCTTCTACTACATCAGAGGTGCCACATCACATAAGAAGCCCCACATCACACCAGAGGCCCCCATCACATCAAAGTCTTTCATCACATCAGAGGTCCTCCATTACATTAGAGGTCCCTCTTCACATAAGAGGTCCCCTATCACATCAGAGCTCAATTCACATGAAGGGTTCTCCCATCACATCAGAGGCGCCCCATCATATCATAGGTGCCACCATCAACTCAGAGGTTCCTCTTCACATCCTCTTCTCATCACATTATTGGTCTTCCCATCACATCAGAAGCCCCTCATCACACCAGAGTCCCTCTTTACATCAGAGGTTTTCCTTATCACAGCAAAGTCACAGCTGCTGGCCTGCCACCAATAGCATCTCTTACCACCAATACCATCCCCTGCCGCAGCTGTAGGCCTGCCACCAATACCATCTCCTGCCACAGCTGTGTGCCTGTCACCATTACTATCTCCTGCCACCATTACCATCTCCTGCCACCACTGCTAGCCTCCTATTTATTAACATCTCTTGCCACCAATACCATCTCATGCTCCTGCTGTAGGCCTGCCAGCAATAGCCTGGTTCTTCAGCACTGTCAGTGTGGACATTTTGGGATTTTTTTTCATGCAGGTGCATTATGCTGCTCAAGCAATGTCAAGGTCACATCATACCTACAGTAATGTTTATGCAGCTGCTCTTCAATTGTAAAATTTATAATGCCTAATGCAGGCTAATTTTTTTTTTTTGCCATGTTTAGCTTATTCCTGTGCTTCAGAAATACAGACTATTTTTTACTTTTTACAAAAACATACTTCTGGGGCACACCCTAAACTGGTTTACATCCAAGTTGGTGCTGCTGTAAGACCAAAAACAGTACAAAACAGATTACAGCGCACACATACAAAAATGACATTTATCCTGTAAGGCTAGTTAAAAACACCTGAACATATTCAAAAATACAGGGGGTTGGTCACACTATATGGTCATATAGTGCTAAGCCCACTTACTGCAACAAAGTACCCCAAATTAGTAGGTCCTACCCTAGTAATAGAATGGAAGAACTTGTGTCTCAACCATGTGAGATAAACTCCTCTATGTGGGAGAATTAAAGGTATTCCTCCTATGCACTGGTGGCCACTAATAAGAGGTAATGAAGAGGGGGAGGGGTGCTCCAGGCCAAGAGACCTGGTCAGGGTCCATACAATATACGAAAACATACTTGGGGGGCACACCCTAAAATGCTTTACATTCAAGATGTTGCTGCTATAAGACCAAAAACAGTACAAAACAGATTACAGCGCACACATACAAAAATGAAATTTATCCTGCAAGGCTAGTTAAAAACACCTGAACATATTCAAAAATACAGGGGTTTGGTCACACTATATGGTCATATAGTGCTAAGCCAACTTACTGCAACAAAGTACCCTGAATTAGTGGGTCGTACATTAGTAATAGAATGAAAGAACTTGTGTCTCACCCACTAATTTGGGGTACTTTGTTGCAGTAAGTGGGCTTAGCACCAGTGGCGTAGCGTGGGTTGTCAGCACCCGGGGCAAGGCAAGTAATTTGCGCCCCCTAATCTGCGGACTTTTAGCACTCCTCGAGTCCCTTCAAATACAATAGTACTGACCTACCTGATTCCTATATTGACCACTACACTAACCTACTTGATTTCAACACTGACCAACCTGATTCCTTTACTGACCATTACACACTACACTGACCACTATACTATACTGTACACTACACTATACTGTCCACTACACTATACTGACCACTACACTGACCACTATACTATCCACTACACTACACTGACCACTATACTACACTGTCCACTACACTGACCACCATACTACACTATACTGACCACCATACTACACTACACTGACCACCATACTACACTACACTGACCACCATACTACACTACACTGACCAATATACTACACTACACTGACCACCATACTACACTACACTGACCACCATACTACACTGACCACCATACTACACTAACTGACCGCCATACTACACTACACTGACCGCCATACTACACTACACTAACCACCATACTACACTAACTGACTGCCATACTACACTAACTGACCGCCATACTACACTAACTGATCACCATACTACACTACACTGACCACCATACTACACTACACTGACCAATATACTACACTACACTGACCACCATACTACACTACACTGACCACCATACTACACTGACCACCATACTACACTAACTGACCGCCATACTACACTACACTGACCGCCATACTACACTACACTAACCACCATACTACACTAACTGACTGCCATACTACACTAACTGACCGCCATACTACACTAACTGATCACCATACTACACTAACTGACCACCATACTACACTAACTGACCTTCTCTCTCTCTCTCTATCCCCCCCCGGGGCCAGTAACACGACTGTCACGAGGGGGTCTCACTAACCTTCGTGTCTGACTGGCCTGCATCAGTCCGGAGGATAGGAGGAGAAGACAGCAGCGGCTCACATTGCTTCTCTCCCCCGCGCTGTAGCTGCCATGTTCAGTGTCCGGTGCAGCGCACTGTGATAGGGCTATGGGGGTCATGTGCAGAGGCGGGACTTCAGGAGCGATCACGGACAGGCCAACCCTACGCCTCACATGACCCCCATATGCCCAATCACAGGGCGCTGGACACTGAACATGGCAACCGGAGCGCGGGGGACACAGGAATTTAAAATTAGGAGGAGGCAGTCAGTGACACATACTGGCGCCCCCTAAATGCTTAGCACTATATGACCATATAGTGTGACCAAACCCCCTGTATTTTTGAATATGTTCAGGTGTTTTTAACTAGCCTTGGAGGATAAAATAGGATTTTTTAAAACAGCTTACCTGTAAAATCCTTTTCTTTCGAAGGACATCACGGGACACAGAGCCACAGTAATTACTGATGGGTTATATAGGTATCACTGGTGATTGGACACTGGCACACCCTATCAGGAAGTTCAACCCCCTATATAATCCCTCCCCCTTGCAGGGATACCTCAGTTTTGTAGCCAAGCAATATAGTGTATTAGAAGAGGGGCGGGACCTCTGTGTCCCGTGATGTCCTTCGAAAGAAAAGGATTTTACAGGTAAGCTGTTTTAAAAAATCCTATTTTCTTTCTGGAACATCACGGGACACAGAGCCACAGTAATTACTGATGGGATGTCCCAGAGCAATGCTACCTGAGGGGGGGGGGAACCACGACCAAGTAGGGTGCAATCAGACCTGAGGACCCTGTACTGCTGCCTGCAGCACACTACGCCCAAAGGCGATATCCTCATGCCTTCTCACATCCACCTGATAGAATCTGGTGAATGTATGAACTGAAGACCAGGTTGCGGCCTTGCAGATTTGAGCCATAGAGGCCCGGTGATGCACTGCCCAAGAAGCACCAATAGCCCTTGTGGAATGTGCCCTGATCTGAAACGGAGGAATCTTCTGTTTCAAACCGTAAGCTTGAATGATCAACTGTCGAATCCATTTAGAAATGGTAGCTTTTGACGCTGCCTGTCCTCTATTGGGACCCTCTGGCAGCACAAACAAAACATCCGTCTTGCGGATCTGAGTAGTTGCCCCTAGATAGGCCTTAACTGCTCTTACTACATCCAACGAATGTAGAGATCTCTCTTCCGGAGAACAGGGATCTGGAAAAAAGGAAGGTAGAACAATGTCTTGGTTTAAATGAAAATCAGAAACCACCTTCGGTAAAAAACTAGGATGAGGGCGTAGTACCACTCTATCCTTGTGTATAATCAAATAAGGCTCCTTACAGGAAAGAGCTGCTAATTCTGATACTCTTCTAGCAGAAGAGATGGCCACCAGAAAAATTAATTTCCTTGTCAACAAGACCAAAGGAATCTGACTTATTGGTTCAAAAGGCCGTTTCTGTAACACAGCCAGGACCAAATTCAAGTCCCAGGGGTTTAGGGGCGCTTTAACCGGAGGATTAAGACGCATCACCCCCTGCATAAAGTTTCGGACCAAAGAATGCGAAGCAAGTGGCCGCTGAAATAATACTGATAAAGCAGAGACCTGGCCCTTGATAGTACTCAAGGCCAGCTTCATCTCTAATCCCATCTGTAGAAAATCAAGGATTCTACCTATGACATATTTCCTGGGATGCCAACCTCTGGATTCACACCAGGTTATATAAGCTTTCCAGACTCTATGATAAATCATCCTGGAAGCTGGCTTCCTTGCATTAATCAAGGTAGATATGACAGGACCTGAGAGCCCACGACTCTTCAGAACGTGGGTCTCAATAGCCAAACCGTCAAATTTATCGTTTGTAAGGCAGGATGGAACACTGGACCTTGAAATAACAGGTCTGGGCGTTCCGGTAGTGTCCACGGGGAACCTACCGTCATCCTTACTATTTCTGCATACCAAGTCCTTCTGGGCCAAGCGGGGGCCACCAGAAGTACCGACTTCCTTTCCTGCCTGATCCTGCGAAGGAGTCGTGGTAGTAGCAGAATAGGCGGGAATGCGTAAATCAGTGAGAACCGATGCCACGGAATCACCAACGCATCCGTCCCGCATGCAAGGGGATCTTTTGTCCTTGCCACAAATCTGTCTATCTTTTTGTTGAATCGGGATGCAAAGAGATCTACATCTGGAACCCCCATCTTTGGCATATGGCCCAAAAGACGTCGGGATGCAGAGACCATTCCCCTGGAAGTAACTGCTGGCGACTTAGATAGTCCGCCTGCCAATTCTCTATTCCCGGGATGAAAACTGCCGATATGCATGGCACATGCATCTCTGCCCAGACTAAGATCTGGTTCACCTCTTTTTGAGCAGCTCGGCTCCGGGTGCCTCCCTGATGATTGACATAAGCCACTGCTGTGGCATTGTCGGACTGGATCCTGACCGGACAACCCTGTAGCCTGATAGTCCAGGCTTTTAGAGCTAGATGTATCGCCCGGATCTCCAGAATGTTGATGGGTAAGGTCCTCTCTGTCTTGGACCATACTCCTTGGACCGCAGCCTGTTCCAGAACTGCTCCCCAACCTGACAGACTGGCATCTGTTGTTACCACCGTCCAGGTAACCGGTAGAAAGGATTTCCCCTTCTGCAGGTTTTCGGGTATGAGCCACCAATTGAGGCTCTGACGCACCGCATGCGACAGGTGCATCGGAAAGTCTAATGCCTGAACCTTCTTGTTCCAGGTCGACAGAATACTGTGTTGCAGCATTCTTGAGTGAAACTGAGCATAGGGAACTGCTTCGAATGAAGACACCATCTTCCCTAGTAGCCTCATACAAAGGCGGACTGAGGGACCCTTCTTGGTCCTTACTGTCAGAATCAGCTCTCTCAAAGCAGTGATCTTTGCCTGGGGTAGAAATATTTTCTCCTGGCTTGTATGTATGATCAGACCTAAATATTCCAGTCTTCTTACTGGTTTTAGGAAAGACTTTTCTAAGTTGAGGATCCAACCCAGGTGTTCTAGATACCTGACCGTGGTCCTCAAGTTTCCATTCAAAGAGGCTACCGACCGGTCTATCAAGAGCAGGTCGTCTAGGTATGCTATGACAGCTATACCCTGAGCCCTTAATCTGGCCAGAGGAGGAGCCAAGATCTTTGTGAACACTCGAGGTGCAGTGGCTATCCCAAAGGGCAGAGCCATAAACTGGAAATGGCGCCCTCCTACCTCGAAGCGCAGAAACTTCTGATGAGCAGGAAAAATGGGCACATGCAGATATGCATCTCTGATGTCTATTGATGCCAGAAATTCTCCTCCCTGCAGGGTGGGAACTACTGTTCGAATTGATTCCATGCGGAAGGATTGAATCCTTAGGAATCGGTTCAGATCCCTTAAGTCCAAAATGGGCCTGACATCCCCATTTGGCTTTTGGACCGTAAAAAGGTTGGAATAGAAGCCCAATCCCTGGTCCTTTGCGGGAACTATCATAATGACCTCCTGCGACAAAAGTCGCTCTAACGCTAGAAGGAGCGACTGCTTCTTCTCTGGGTCTCTGGGAACATTTGATCTGAGGAACCGAGGAGAAGGGAATTCCTGAAACTCCAGCTTGTACCCTAAGGTTACCGTGGAGACTACCCATCTGTCCTGGAAGTCCTCCTGCCAGAGCTCTGAGAATTGTCGCAGTCTTCCCCCCACTCGAGTGAGCGGGGGCGCCCCCTCATGCAGAGGTCTTAGTGTTTTGCCTAGTAGGCTTCTTTCCCCAGGACTTCTTTTGTCCCTGGGGTTGACTCTTGTCTCTGGACCCCGATGGAGGCGGCCGTCGAGACTGCCTGGAGGCTGAAGCCCCCGGCGCTGGGGAAAGAGTCCGTTTGAAAGAGGGACGCTTACTCTTCTTCTTGACAGGTAAGAGAGTGCTTTTCCCACAAGAGATTCTCTTGATATAGTTATCCAAGTCCTCTCCAAACAACCTTGCACCACGAAATGGAAACCCAGCCAGTAGCTTCTTACATGGTGCTTCGGCTGACCAATTTTTCAACCATAGGATTCTACGTATATGCACCAACCCCAGTGAAAGACGGGAGGTTTGCACGATAGAATCTCTAATGGCGTCAACCACAAAGCATAAGGCCGCTGGAAGGTTAGCAAACCCCTGGGCCTGCTGTTCAGGTAATACTTTGATGACCTGCTTAACATGGTCTCTTAAGTATTGACAGACTCCAATCGCTGCTATTGCAGGTTGGGCCACTGATCCTGCTAAGGAGAAAACATCCTTCAATAGGGATTCCATCCTTTTATCTACAGGATCCCTGAGCATCTGAGCATTGTCTACAGGACAAGTCAGGCTATTATTTATTGAGGAAATGGCGGCATCAATAGCCGGAATTCCCCACATTTTAATAAACTTTTCTTCCATCGGATAAAGTGTTGAAAACTTTCTCGGCGGAAAAAAACGTTTGTCTGGGTGATCCCACTCAGAATAAATAAGCTTTTCAAGTAAAGTATGAACAGGAAAAGCATGTGCTGCTTGGAAAGGTTTCAGTGACCCCAAAGCAGAAGAGGATTCTTTAGCAGTTTCAGGTATGGGCAACTTAAATGTGGAGCGGACCAATCCAGTGAGGATCTGCACTAAGACTTTCTCCTCTTGGGAAGTCGCAGAGGGTCCCTCTCCACCTGAATCCTCCGAAGAGGAATCATCCATCCCATCCCGATCCTCTGAAAGGGATTCATCTCCTTTATCCCAGAGCTCCTCTGTCTGAGGGTCTTGGGGAACAGAGGAAAGCCTAGTGCGTTTTCTTCCACTGAGTGAAGACGTAATCACGGCCATTAATGGTTGAGGAAAAAACCTCTTGTGTAATATATACAGGGGCTGAAGTGCCAGAAGCAGGTGTAGCCCCTGACCCCGATGGCTCTCCCTGGCTAGCCGTCCCTGGCCCATCTTTAGGGGGGAAGGATGCTGCCGACAGGGGGCCCTCAGAACCTGAACGAGATCCCCTAGTGTCTCTGGTTCCTGGGGTGCTTGAACCTCTTCTACCCATAGTGCAAAGCAACAAGGTGTGAGGTATACAAATGAACACTGTCCGCTGAGCGATGTAGTCTGGCTAAAAGCCTTGCTACCAAATGCTCAGTCTGGTGTTACTTCAGTAAATGCTGCCTAGGAGAATGCCTGTGTCCCACCTTACATGCGACCGTCAGCTCTGTGTCTCTCAGAAGGCTGAGTGCACCTGTACAGAGTGCCTTTAATAGCCTGCAGCTGGCCTGAGTGGGAGTCTAAACACTCTGTGCTGACATCCCGCCCCCTCCTCTACCGCCCCCCCCCCCTCGAGTTTTGAAAAAAACGAGCGCTTCCCGCACTGCCGACTCTCCTGTCATGCTCTGGAGAAAAGGCTGGGGATGGGGGGGGGGGGGAAGGAGGGAGACTGGAAACAAGATTTGCCTGAACGGCTATCTTCAGAGATGGTGGCCATTAGGCCACAGAGCCCGGGTGGTATAACCACTTTCTAGACCCCTGTGGCCCCTCTCTAGCCTGGGGGGGAACATTCAAACATGAGAAATCCCCCCATCCACCTTACCTGCTTGCAGCCTGCTTGATACGCTGGGACATACACAGCGATTACAACACCTGAGACAGACATTCAGCATGTGTAGGTTTGTGCTCTTGGCAGCCCCCGGTGGTCACAATAGGCATAGCTTGCATTTACCTTAAAGGAGAAAAGCCACTAGAACTCAAAAATTCTGTGGAATCTCCTCTTACCTTATCCAGCCGCAGGGTGCTGTTTACACAGACCCAATCTTCACCTCTCACGGTGGGCTCCGTTTGAAAAAACCGTCAGAGACTGGGGCCCCCATCAGTAGGGGGATCCAACAGTTCTGGGACCGTAAAGCACCTCGCCAGAAATTAGGAAGTTTAAAGCCATTTTCTGATCTGCGGGGTCCAGCTCTCTAAAAAGAGAAGCATTACGGGTAAAACCTCGTTTCTTCGGACACGAGGCCCGGGTACCATTCAATTCGGCCATGAAAAGACACTTTGAATGGATCCGGTTCGCCTGGCTTGCCCCAGTATAGGATCTTAGGATATTCCCTTTGGAGTTCAGCACAGGACATCTTTACACGTCCATCACCTAAGACACTGGCGTAAAAACTGAGGTATCCCTGCAAGGGGGAGGGATTATATAGGGGGTTGAACTTCCTGATAGGGTGTGCCAGTGTCCAATCACCAGTGATACCTATATAACCCATCAGTAATTACTGTGGCTCTGTGTCCCGTGATGTTCGAGAAAGAAATGTCATTTTTGTATGTGTGCGCTGTAATCTGTTTTGTATTTTTTACTTTTGTCTCTCTGAACAGTGTAGTCTAATAATTATTTTGGATTTAAAACTTGCCTGGTATCTCAACAATAAACTGTGAACTGTCCAATGTGGATGCTTTGATTTTTAATCTGCCTTCTGTCTCTTCTGTTGAAAATGTAGATAATTCATTTTTTATTGAACTAATTTACAGTGTATAGTGAATCAGTAAAATATTTAGCTTTTTTTTCCCCCCGAGAAAAATACACTCTTAAGTTTATTTTGTGAAAAAAAGCTGACTGTGGTCCCTCCTGTTCAAAATGCATCCTAACTAAATAGCTTAAATAATGTTTTATGGGGTTATTCAATTATTTTTTAATATTCCCTGTAAAATGTATATACTTAATAAATGTGGCTTTATGGCCTGCAAAAATAGAAGTGTTCTGTCATTTCCAATATGCAACTAAAAAAAGATTTACTGTATCTAGTAGATCAAGAAACAAATACATTTGACAAAACTCAAATGGTCCAATCTGTTATCCCAACCAACTGGCTACAATGTTTTCAGGTGCTGGTTGGGTTGAATACTGGCTTGTCAGACACATCGAGGACTACACAAAATGGCGCCCATGCGCACACTGCTTCCGCATATAGTGAGCTCCTCTTAAAACAATTGTATTGCCCACTTGGTGATTTTTACCCACAGGTAAGCCTATAATAAGGCTTACCTGTAGGCAGTGGCGTAGCGTGGGGGGTGCAGGGGGTGCCGTGGCCCCGGGCGCGACATTTAGAGGGGCGCCAGTATGTGTCACTGGCTGCCTCCTCCTAATATTAAATTCCTGTGTCCCCGGGCTCCGGCCGCCATGTTCAGTGTCCGGTGCCCTGTGATTGGGCGTATGGGGGTCATGTGAGGTGTAGAGCTGGCCTGTCCTCGATCACTCCTGAAGTCCCACCTCCGCACATGACCCCCATAACGCCCAATCACAGTGCACTGCGCCGGACACTGAATATGGCAGCTACAACGCGGGGGAGAGAAGCAATGTGAGCCGCCGAGCCGCCGCTGTCTTCTCCTCCTCCTCCTCCTCCGGACTGATGCAGGCCAGCCAGACACAAAGGTAAGTGAGACTCCCTCTTGAGAGTCGTGTTACTGGCCCCGGGGAGGAGGGGAGAGAGAGAGAGAGAAAGTCAGTTAGTGTAGTATGTGGACAGTTAGTGTAGTATGGTGGTCAGCTAGTGTAGTATGGTGGTCAGTTAGTGTAGTATGGTGGGTAGTTAGTGTAGTATGGTGGGTCAGTTACTGTAGTATGTGGTCAGTTAGTGTAGTATGTGGTCAGTTAGTGTAGTATGGTGGTCAGTTAGTGTAGTATGGAGGGTCAGTTAGTGTAGTATGACGGTCAGTTAGTGTAGTATGGCGGGTCAGTTAGTGTAGTATGGTGATCAGTTAGTGTAGTATGGTGGTCAGTTAGTGTAGTATGGTGGGTCAGTTAGAGTAGTATGGTGGGTCAGTTAGTATAGTATGGTGGTCAGTTAGTGTAGTATGGTGGGTCAATTAGTGTAGTATGGCGGTCAGTTAGTGTAGTATGGTTAGTCAGTTAGTGTAGTATGGCGGTCAGTTAGTGTAGTATGGTGGGTCAGTTAGTGTAGTATGGTGGGTCAGTTAGTGTAGTATGGCGGTCAGTTAGTGTAGTATGGCGGTCAGTTAGTGTAGTATGGCGTCAGTTAGTGTTGTATGGCATCAGTTAGTGTAGTATGGCGGTCAGTTAGTGTAGTATGGTGGGTCATTTAGTGTAGTATGTGGTCAGTTAGTGTAGTATGGTGGGTAGTTAGTGTAGTATGGTGGTCAGTTAGTGTAGTATGGCGGTCAGTCAGTGTAGTATGGCGGTCAGTCAGTGTAGTATGGTGGTCAGTTAGTGTAGTATGGCGGTCAGTTAGTGTAGTATGGTAGTCAGTTAGTGTAGTATGGTGTCAGTTAGTGTAGTATGGTGGTCAGTTAGTGTAGTATGTGGTCGGATAGTGTAGTATGGTGTTCAGTTAGTGTAGTATGGCGGTCAGTTAGTGTAGTATGGCGGTCAGTTAGTGTAGTATGGTGGTCAGTTAGTGTAGTATGTGGTCAGTTAGTGTAGTATGTGGTCAGTTAGTGTAGTATGGTGGTCAGTTAGTGTAGTATGTGGTTGGTTAGTGTAGTATGGTGGATCAGTTAGTGTAGTATGGTGGGTCAGTTAGTGAAGTATGGTGGTCAGTGTAGTGGACAGTGTAGTATAGTGAACAGTATGGTGGTCATTGTAGTGGACAGTGTAGTGTAGTATGGTGGTCATTGTAGTGGACAGTGTAGTATAGTGGTCAGTGTAGTGTAGTATGGTGGTCAGTATAGTGTAGTGGACAGTATAGTGTAGTGGACAGTATAGTATGGTGGTCAGTGTAGTGGACAGTATAGTGGTCAGTGTAGTTCTCAGTGTAGTGGACAGTATAGTATAGTGGTCAGTGTAGTGTGTAATGGTCAGTATAGGAATCAGGTAGGTCAGTACTACTGTATTTGAAGGGACTCAGGGAGAGCTAAAAGTCCGCAGGTTAGGGGGCGCAAATTATTTGCCTTGCCCCGGGTGCTGGCAACCCACGCTACGCCACTGCCTGTAGGTAAAAAGAATATCTCCTGAACCTGCAAGGTTTAGGAGATATTGACCCTGCATGGAGCCGCTGATGTCAGCAACGCATGCGCTCTGCAGGTCCAGCGTATCCTGCCAGAACTTGCCGGAACGAAGGGCTCCCGCAGGCATGCGCGGGGGTGACGTCATTGTGGCTCTGACCACTCACAGCGCCCGAGCCACTAATCCCAAAAGAAACGCAGAGGGAACATGTCAGCTCACTCAGCGGTGACCGGGCATGCTACGGGAGCTTCGTTCTAAGGTAAGTATTTCATAATGTGCTAGTATGCGATGCATACTAGCACATTATGCTATTGTCTTGCAGGGTTTTTTTTTTTCAGCGGTTTACTACCGCTTTATTAAAGAATGGCTTTAGCATGGTCTCTTATCCATGGGAGACCCCCTGTAACATGTTTTGCCCAATAAGCCTACTACAGAGCCTTATATGATGTGCGGCATGTCTCTGTAATATTTCTCATTTGTATGTCTGACCTTATCCACTGTAATTTTTATTTTTGAATAAACAATGCCTCATCTTTCACTCTTTAAAATGTGGACTACTAAAAAAGGCTTACATGATGCACACCCTGTCTGTAATATTTCTGCCTAGTGTCTGACATAATACACTGTAATTTTTATTTCAGAATAAAAAAGTACCTTGTTGCTCCCTCTTCAAATGTGGCCTACTAAAAAAGGTTTAAATGGACATACAAACGGAAGGGATTTTCACGGTGCAAGTAAATTAAAATATACAGAAAAGCTATATATCTTTTCTCTTTTTTTATTTAAAAAAAGACAGTTTATTGTTTACATTTAAAAAACACATATATTATGTAGAATAACAGGCAAATTCCTTTTAAGATTAAAACAAAGTGGTCAAAAATAAGGGATGACAAGAAAGGATATACACTACAGGTTCACAGATGGTAATTATTGCATACTAGCCCGACATGTTTCGCATTTGTCGCTTTTTCAAGGGATATGCAACTGTATAGTGAGTCATCCAATACTTTTAATGATTCTATGGAAATAAAGAAAAAGAAAGGTTTTTGTATATACACATAAATAATATATACGTGTTGTCACTCTGAAGTGTCCATAAAGGCTTACCCCCGAAGTTGACCCTATACAATCTCGTCAGAACCGGCATATACAGACGCAGCCAAGCATGACAGCAAGGGGGCTTAATTACAACCACAGGGAGCAGTAAGGAGAAGCTGTTGTATAGATAGTAGATATTCAGTGTCAGGAGAAAATATTTTTATACAAAGGATTAGTTAGATTTGGGAAAAAATCAAAATCAATCAAATGACACTTACGCCGAAGGTTAGTTAGAGCTGCGACCAATAATACAGGTAGCCAGCGAAAAAAATGAAATGATGATTGCCATGAATATTTGGATAGTGGATATATTAAAGCTAGAAAATAAAATAAGAACAAAAGATATCGTTCACTAGGCAGAAAAAATGAGCTAGATACTTTAAGTTAAGAGAATGTTTATAGGCAGGTAAGGAAGTCTAACAAGTCTATAAGTAAGCTCAAGGTTCAAGGATTTAGTTGTGACTCAACAAGAGTTCAATAGGTAAATAGGAACCAGAAAATATGTAAACATAAGCATAGGGCAGGGTATGGTGTTCAACACCAGTCACTTACCCTGCCAAGATCTTGGCTTAGTCCTCCGGCGCTGGCAGACATTGCTGTCAGATCTGCCGGTTTAAATACCGCTCCCCATCGAGCCGGCGTGTGACGTCGCCGGCTCGATGCGGACGTGATGGCGCCAGTGCGCATGCCCGAGGGACCAGGAACCCCGTCTAGACTTCAAGTCCCACAAGGCACCGCGCCGGCGGAAGGAGCCGACATGCGCAGTGCCGCGCTACTAAAAAAGCTTTTGTGGTATACAGCGTGTCTCTGTAATATGTCTGCTTTGTGCCTTGAACATAATCACTGTACTTTTTATTTTTTGAAAAACAATTACCTTATCTCTCCCTCTTCAAATGTGGCCTACTAGAAAGACTCATGATGTGCAGCATGTCTCTGCAATATTTTTTTTCCTCTTAAATTGCTGGTTATTCAAGCTGCTGATATAGTTTTCAGCCATTGTGCTCTATGTCTGACTATTGTCTCTGAAATATGACTCTAAAATGTTTATTTCTTCAAAGAAATTGCCTTTTCTCTGCAATGTGGGCAGTGGCAGCGGGTGTTTTTTTTTTTTTTTGGGTGGGGGCTTCAAACAACCACCCTCCCCTCCCCCTGTCTGCCAGTTGGTCTGACACTTACCCCATCTAGGCAGCGAGCAGCAGGCATCGGGCATCAGGCAGCAGGCATTGGACATTAGGCATTGGGCAGCAGGCATTGGGCATCAGGCAGCGGGCAGCAGGCATTGGACATCAGGCATCAGGCATCGGGCATCAAGCATCGGGCAGCAGGCATCAAGCAGGGAGCATTGGGCAGCGGCTTCCATGTACCTTTCCTCCATCATAGGTGCATCTCCTCCCCTCCTCCTAGGCGTCCAATAGGATCGCCTATCCTTTCAGCCAATCGGGTCAGACCCATTTCCTGATTGGCTGGGAGGAGGATCACTTAGAATAGCAAATATTCATTCGCTATTCTAACTCACCTGGGTGGCCTGTGAGGGCATTCTCTGTGGCCTGAGTTCAGACCATTTTGAAGCCTATTAGAGCCTTTGGCTCTAATCAGTGCTTCAAAGAAACACCCCCGCCACTGGAATTCATGGGCCTGGGGGCCTGCATGGGGCCAGACACATGGATGGGGGTGGGGGGCCTGCAGCATGATTGGGGGGGGCGGCGCCCATGCGACTTTAATGGACGGGCCACCCATGAATGTGGGGTTTTGGCTTGGAAGTGTTTTTGTGCACATGTTAACATTTTATTAAAGCAATATCAAACCCCAAAACTATATTTTTTTTTACACTGTAGCTTACCAATTGTTAGGTGTGTTGGCTGCATTAGTTTACTTTTATCGGCTCTCTTTCCTCTATTTATGTCTGGTGATCCAGCCAGTAAGTCTGTGTTTTTCAAAAGAACAAACTCTCTTGCAGATGTATCAGTTACAGGGATGAGACAAACCATTTTACACCGACATGATCAGATTTTATTTATTTATGTAAGACCTTTATTCCAAAAAGAAAAAGAGAACTCTTTGCTGTAACTGGTTATTAAGTATTAGCTGGAGATTGGCTTCAATTTGTTAGTGTATTTAAATCTGCTAGTCCATCTAACACTCCCCTCTCCCCAGACTGAGAATGTTGCTGTCCAAAGGTACTCCCTCATCCAGCATGGGGGCACTCTAATACAGGAGGTGTGTTACTGACCAGATCATCGGGTGAAAACAGAGGGGAAAAGCCTAAAAAAAAGAAAAATAATGCAGCCACCAAATCTAATGATTGGTAAGCTGCAATATATTAGATTTTTGGTTTTGGGTTTAATACTGCTTTAAACTTTGTGGACAATACAGCACTGCACTAAAATAAAGATCTTTTTCATCCTATGCTATGGGACTTGTTTTACTTCTTTTTAGCAATCATTAGGAAGTTGAGGAATTTAGCTTTATTTTATTTCAAAATCTTTTGATAGATTTAGATCGATTCTGTCTACTGCTTCAACTGCTCAATTCTGGCCTATTTCTGCTAGTTTAAAAACCATGTGAACCAAAAAAAAGATTTGTTATCAAGTTACAATGAATCAGATAGCAGTTCTGTAAGCCAAGGAATAATGTACATTGAAAAAATGTATTACACATACCATTAATATGATGCCAGTATACAGTGTAATTGATGCTGTCCCAGAAAATCATACTCTTCTGTAACCCCACAGATAGCTTAAAGGCATCTCTAAAGCATTTAATTTGATAAATTGGTGTTTTCCCCATGTTGCCTCTGAAGTTGCTTAAAATAGAAGGCCCTCTCCCTATCGAATAGTATTCATTACAATTGTAGCACCCTCCTAGCTAGGTTGCTAACAGTGGGGAAAATGTAGTTTTTGGCTCCCCTCTAGCAGAGGAGCAGTGTTCAATTGCTTCTGCCTGTTCTGGGTTCTGCTGGCTGTAGGCTCTGCTGCTTTCCCCTGGATCCTGGTCTGTTTCAGAATTTAGTGGGTGGAGGAGGCAGACTGTCACCTGCATATTCATGCAGCCTCAGCCAATCCCTGGCAGGAAGAATGGCCAGTGGGGGGCTGAGGTGGTTATAAATCAGGGGTGTCAAACTCAATTTCATCAAGGGCCACATCCGTTTTAAGGTTGCCCTCAAAGGACCGATTAAATTTGCTTAGACTAGATGTCCAGAGCATCCTATTTTCACTTACATCAGATGTCAAGAGCCCCCTCACCATCAATAGTCAAGTCACAGTGCACCCCCCTTACCTTTTGCTGCTGCCATGAAGAAGTTGAGGGCAGAGCTGGGAAGCAGAAAGTGCATGGTCTGGAGAAGGACCAAAAGAGGGCTGGAGTCAGCTGAATGCTGAGACCAGGGGAGATGAAGTAGTGCTGCAGCTGCACAGATAGACGCAGGATCTGTAAGAGGAGTTCTGTCCTCCTCTCTGCTGCCGATTGCTGAAACAAAGTGGAGGCAGTGACAAGGGCAGCGCTACAGGAGAGGTGTCAGGGCCACATGAAATGGCCTTGTGGGCCAGATTCAGACTGCAGGCCTTGTGTTTGACACATGTGGTATAAATAGACTGGGGCCTAGAACAACAGGGTCCTTGCCCTGAGGGAGAAGACCTAGCCTTATGGCTTATGGCACAAAGTAGTTGAGAACAAGACCATCAGGGTCCCAGCTCCAGTAAGAGCTCAGGGACCCATGTCAAGAGCTCCTGAAAGCAATTCCCGGAAGTCCACAGAGGATCTGACCTGGGGGCAACCTGTACAGAATCTGGCTGGTACTGACAGAAAGTACCTAGGACACAGTACAAGCCTGAACAGATCCTAGAGACTGTCCGTGACAACCTGTTGGAAAGCTCATCCAAGTTGATTGCTCAGGATTTACTTTAACACTTTGGAGACTTTGCACTGCATCATTAGGAGAGGTCACTTACTCTACCACAACTGGAAGCACTGGAGTCTGTAACTGAGGAAGGGGAAGAGGTGTTAGTTATTGGGGTGAAGATGGGTGTAAGTGTATAAGTGGCTTGGGGATGGGCTTTGAAGAAATAGCTGTTTTACCTGCCAAAAGATTTGAATATCCAGTCTTGAGATTATCAGAGCTCTGCTACACAGCACAACCCTGTCTGGCAGGACAGGAGACCAGATTTTTCTCTGCTGCAGCTTAGTAACAGCTGTAGGTCCTGCCCCTCCCCCAGCCTGTGAATGGATAGTAAAAGGAGAAGCAGCACACTGATTAGCTAATCTCTCTGTCACTCTTCTCTCTCCTCCTGTCAGCATGTCTATTTTTAGCACATAAGCACTACAGCACAATTGAATTGCTCATTGCGCTGCTTCTGTCTCTCCCAGTGTGACCACCATGCAGGGCACTTCAAGAGGCTAAAATCAAGACAAATGTAAGTACTTATGCTGTGTGCATTAAAAAAAGTAAAACAAAAAGAATGTATATATATATATATATATATATATATATATATATATATATATATATATATATATCTCACACAAGTGAGTACACCCCTCACATTTTTGTAAATATTTTATTCTATCTTTTCATGTGACAACACTGAAGAAATGACACTTTGCTACAATGTAAAGTAGTGAGTGTACAGCTTGTATAACAGTGTAAATTTGCTGTCCCCTCAAAATAACTCAACACACAGCCATTAATGTCTAAACCGCTGGCGACAAAAGTGAGTACACCCCTAAGTGAAAATGTCCAAATTGGGCACAATTAGCCATTTTCCCTCCCAGATATCATGTGACTCATTAGTGTTACAAGGTCTCAGGTGTAAATGGGGAGCAGGTGTGTTAAATTTGGTGTTATTGCTCTCACTCTCTCATACTGGTCACTGGAAGTTCAACATGGCACCTCATGGCAAAGAACTCTCTGAGGAGCTGAAAAAAAGAATTGTTGCTCTACATAAAGATGGCCTAGGCTATAAGAAGATTGCCAAGACCCTGAAACTGAGCTGCAGCATGATGGCCAAGACCATACAGCGGTTTAACAGGACAGGTTCCACCACGAACAGGCCTCGCCATGGTTGACCAAAGAAGTTAAGTGCACATGCTCAGTGTCATATACAGAGGTTGTCTTTGGGAAATAGACTTATGAGTGCTGCCAGCATTGCTGCAGAGGTCGAAGGGGTGTGGGGTCAGCCTGTCAATGCTTAGACCATATGCTGCACACTGCATCAAATTGGTCTGCATGGATGTCGTCCCAGAAGGAAGCCTCTTATAAAGATGATGCACAAGAAAGTCCGCAAACAGTTTGCTGAAGACAAGCAGACTGACATGGGTTACTAAAACCATGTCCTGTGGTCTGATGAGATCAAGATAAACGTATTTAGTTAAGATGGTTTCAAGCATGTGTGGCGGCAACTAGGTGAGGAGTACAAAGACAAGTGTGTCTTGCTTACAGTCAAGCATGGTGGTGGGAGTGTCATGGTCTGGGGCTGCATGACTGCTGCCGGCACTGGGGAGCTACAGTTCATTGAGGGAACCATGAATGCAACATGTACTGTGACATACTGAAGCAAAGCATGATCCCCTCCCTTCGGAGACTGGGCCGCAGGGCAGTATTCCAACATGAGAAGGACCCCAAACACACCTCTAAGATGACCACTGCCTTGCTAAAGAAGCTGAGGGTAAAGGTGATGGACTGGCCAAGCATGTCTCCAGACCTAAACCCTATTGAGCATCTTTGGGGGCATCCTCAAATGGAAGGTGGAGGAGCACAAGGTCTCTAACATCCACCAGTTCCGTGATGTCGCCATGGAGGAGTAGAAGAGGACTCCAGTGGCAACCTGTAAAGCTCTGGTGAACTCCATGCCCAATGAGGTTAAGGTAGTGCTGGAAAATAATGGTGACCACACCAAATATTGACACGTAGGGGTGTACTCACTTTCGTTACCAGCGGTTTAGACATTAATGGCTGTGTGTTGAGTTATTTTGAGGGGACAGCAAATTTACACTGTTATACAAGTTGTACACTCACTACTTTACATTATAGCAAAGTGTAATTTGTTCAGTGTTGTCACATGAAAAGATATAATAAAATATTTACAAAAATATGAGGGGTGTACTCACGTGTGTGAGATACTGTATATATACAGTATCTCACACAAGTGAGTACACCCCTCATATTTTTTATAACTATTTTATTATACCTTTTCATGTGACAACACTGAAGAAATTACACTTTACTACAATGTAAAGTAGTGAGTGTACAACTTGTATAACAGTGTAAATTTGCTGTCTAATGTCTAATGTCTAAACCGCTGGCAACAAAAGTGAGTACACCCCTAAGTGAAAATGTACAAATTGGGCCCAAAGTGTCCATATTTTGCGTGGCCACCATTATTTTCCAGCACTGCCTTAACCCCTTGGGCATGGAGTTCACCAGAGCTTCACAGGTTGCCACTGGAGTCCTTTTCCACTCCTCCATGACAACATCACGGAGCTGGTGGATGTTAGAGACCTTGCGGTCCTCCTCTTTCTGTTTGAGGATGCCCCACAGATGCTCAATAGGTTTTGGTTTGGAGACATGCTGGGCCAATCCATCACCTTTACCCTCAGCTTCTTTAGCAAGGCAGTGGTTGTCTTGGAGGTGTGTTTGGGGTCGTTATCATGTTGGAATACTGCCCTGCGACCCAGTCTCCAAAGTACATGTCACAGTACATGTTGTTTCCCTCAATGAACTGTAGCTCCCTAGTGGCGGCAGCACTCATGCAGCCGCAGACCATGACACTCCCACCACCATGCTTGACTGTAGGCAAGACACACTTGTCTTTGTACTCCTCACCTGGTTGCTACAACTCATGCTTGACACCATCTGAACCAAATAAGTTTATCTTGGTCTCATCAGACCACGAATGGTTCCAGTAATCCATGTCCTTAGTCTGCTTGTCTTCAGCAAACTGTTTGCTGGCTTTCTTGTGCATCTCAAGGCTGGGCTCAGCCCTTCCTTCTCTGAGTTGGCCGCTCTGCTGTCGGCTAATTGCCAGCTCCTATCTCTCCACAGTGACTCACCTGTTGATGATATCCTGCTCGTCAGTCCTGCTTACTTAAGCCGTCCAGCCCAGATGATCTCTGCCTTCTCCTTGGTCAACCTCACAAAGACTTTCTCCTGCGCTCCTGTTAAAAACTTGTTTGGCTGACATTCCTTCTGGCTCCAGATCCTGCTTACTGTTCCACCATGCTGATTTCTGGCTTCCTGACTTTCTGGCTTGTCTGACTATCCGTTCCGGTTACCGAACTTTGGCTATGTTTTGACTACGTTTCTTCTATTTACTTTTATTATTAAACAAGTGTGATTTAACTCTATTTCTGTCTCGGTCTGATTCATGGTTTCTGACAGTAGGCGAAGGCCATGAATTCAGAAGATGCAGTTAGTCCACTTGTTGGTAATATTTTTTCCATGGATGAGCAGGATCACCACATGGATCAGTTTGCCATGGCGTTACAAACGCTCCTGAGTCGCACGGCTCAACTGGAATCTCTCACTGTGGCTGCTCCGATACAACCTGTGTTGCAGGCCATCTATGCTGCTGCTCCAGTCTCTGTGCAGGCACCTGCCTCGAGTATTACCTCTATAAGAAGTATGTCTGGTTCCGATCCGTTTCCCCAGCGATTTGGGGGCGATCCAGTCCAATGCAGAGGGTTTCTCAACCAGTTTGAGATATTCTTTGAGATGCTGCTCCAGTCATTTCCCACAGACAGAAGCAAAGTAGGTTTCGTGATATCTTTGCTTTCTGAGAGAGCTTTGGCCTGGGCAAACCCTCTATGGGAGATGCAAAAACCCATTGTCCTGAGTTACCCAGAGTTTGTGGCTTCCTTTAAAAGGGTATTTGATGTTCCCGCACACTCTGCTTCTGCTGCCAAGTGCCTCATGTCCATTAAACAGAGTACGAGAACTGTTGCCGATTCCACCATTGAATTCCGTACTCTGGCAGCAGAGGTTATTTGGAACAATAAGGCCCTCGTGGCTGCTTTTTCTCATGGTCTCTCGGATACCATCAAGGATGAGATAGCAGCCTAAAATATATACCCACTGAGCTGGAGAAGTTGATCATGTTTGCCATCCTCATTGACTCCAGACTCAGAGAAAGACTCTCTTTGAAGGAGCGCTTGCGGAAGCCTCCTGTACATTTGTCTCCAAGCTTTGCAGCTCCACCCTTGCCTCCCTCACCTCCCATGCCTCCTGGTACCAAGTCAGTCAATGAAGGTGAACCCATGCACTTGGGCTTCACGCGTCTCTCTGCGGATGAGAGAGCCCTTAGGAGGAGGGAGAGATTGTGCCTTTATTGTGGCCAGGCAGGTCGCTATTTAAAGTCTTGTCCTACTCGTCCAGGGAATGCCCGAACCTTGAGGTCCTGTCACGAACAGACCTTAGGTGGCGTTGTTTCATCCCCAGTTATCCAGAAGGAGAAGCCCCTGGTTCCGGTTACCCTTTCTTGGGCTGAGTCGTCCGTCGAGATACAGGCTCTAATCGATTCTGGGGCTGTAGGCCTGTTCATTGATGCTGCCTTTGTATCAAAGCACTCAGATCCACTGTAGCTGCGTGACACTCCACTTGCCATTGAGGCTATTGACGGGAGACCTCTACAGCCTGCCCATGTGACTCATAAGACTTTTCCGTTGTCCATGGCTGTAGGGGCTCTTCACCATGAGATAATCCAATTCCAAGTTATTTCCTCACCTAAGTTTCCGCTGGTTATTGGTTATCCTTGGTTAGAGGCACAGCCCTTCTTTTGATTGGCTCCGTGCTGAGGTTATCTCCTGGTCGCCACATTGCAGTAAGATATGCTTCCAGAAGGTAGCCAAGGTCTTGTGCACCTCTGCACTCTCCTCCCTGCCGGAGGAGTACCGCGATTTTAATGATGTCTTTGACAAAGGTCAAGCCGGTAGTTCGCCTCCACACCAGTCGTATGATTGCGCAATTGACCTTCAACCTGGTGCCATACCCCCTCGTGGCTGGGTTTACCCTTAGTCGGTCTTGGAGGATAAGGCCATGGAGGAGTATGTTGCAGACGCAGTTTCTCGAGGTTTCATCCACAAATCCTAGTCTGCTGCTGGTGCTGGTTTCTTCTTCCTGAAGAAGAAGAGTGGTGAACTGAGACCTTGTATTGATTATAGGGGTCTCAATCATTTCTTGATTAAGAAGGCTTATCAGATTCCATTGATTATTTATTTGACCGCCTCAAGGGAGCAATGGTTTTCACGAAGTTTGATTTGAGAGCGGCATATAAACTTGTGAAGATTAAGGAGGGCAACGCGTGGAAAACTGCATTTTAATACCAGAACAGGCCATTATGAGTACCTCGTAATGCCATTTGGCCTTTGTAACACTTCGGCAGTTTTCCAGGAATTTATTAACAATGTCCTCCGAGATTTGTTGTAGTTATGTGTGTTGGTTTATCTCGACGATATCCTCATATTTTCCAAGTCCCTGGAGAGCCACCACACAGATGTCTGTCGTGTGTTTTAGAAACTAAGAGAGAACAATCTCTATTGTAAATTGGAGAAGTGTGAATTCCATCGTGAACAGGTTAAATTCCTGGGTTATGTCATTTCCACCACTTGTTTTTCGATGGACCCAGAGAAACTTTCAGCAGTCCTACAGTGGCCCCGACCCATGGGTTTACATCCTCTGCAGCGTTTTCTTGGCTTTGCCAACTATTATCAGAAGTTTATTTGTAACTTCTCGTCTCTGGTCAAGCCCCTGACTGATATAACCAGAAAGGATGGTAACCCACAGAGTTGGTCTCCGGAGTCCATTAAGGCCTTTGAGAGTCTCCAGGCTGCCTTTGTTTATGCTCCTGTGTTGGCACATCCTGATCCTACCTTACCTTTTATCCTTGAGGTTGATGCTTCTGAGACTGGAGTTGGCACCCTTCTGTCTCAACCTCCTACCACTTAGAGCGCTATGCATCCTTGTGGCTACTTTTCCAAGAAATTGTCACCTGTGGAGTGCAACTACGAGATTGGGGAGAGAGAGCTGTTAGCGATCATTTTAGCCATGAAAGAATGGAGACATCTCCTCGAAGGTACCACTGTGCCGGTTCTCATTCTTACTGACCATAAGAATCTCACATTCTTGTCCAAATCTAAACGCCTCTCTCCCAGAAGGGCACGATGGGCTCTTTTCTTGTCAAGTTTCAATTACATGGTCTAATTTTTACCCAGTACTAAGAATGTAAGGGCTGACGCTTTGTCGCAACAATTTTCCTCCACTTCCAAGATGGAGTCGGTTACGGTTCCTGTGATTCCTCCTGATCGTATTCTGGCTACGGTTCGCACCAGTCTCACTTCTCCTTTGGGTGACAAAATTCTTGCCGCTCAGGTCCATGCTCCGCCTTGTGACCGCTGCTTTGTCCCAGAGAGTCTCGGTACTGCTGTGCTGCAGACTTAACATTCTCCCAAGGCTGATGGCCACCCTGGGAAGAAGCAACTCTTTTGGGCCATTTCCCAACCATTCTGGTGGCCTAGTCTAAGTGCTGATATAACCACCTTCGTAGCTGCCTGTTTCGTGTGTGCTCAGAGTAAGACTCCCCGACATAACCCATACCCAATGGAAAGAGGCCCTGGACCCACCTGTCTATGGATTTCATTGTGGAGTTACCCAACTCCCAGAGCAACACAGTTATCCTTATGGTGGTTGACCGGTTCTCGAAAATGTCTCATTGTATTCCACTTAAGAAGTTGCCCACTTCTAGGGAACTGGCTTCCATTTTTGTTCGGGAGATATTTTGCTTACATGGGCTACCCATGGTGATCGTTTTGGACAGGGGTGGTTAGTTTGTGTCCCGGTTCTGATGAGCGTTTTGTGCACAATTGGGAATTCAGCTTGCTTTCTCCTCTGCGTATCACCCGCAGTCTAATGGGGCAGCAGAACGAGCCAATCAGTCCTTGGAGCAGTTCCTATGTTGCTATATTTCTGACCATCATAACAACTGGTCAGACCTCTTACCGTGGGTGGAGTTTGCTCACAACAGTGCCTTGAATTCTGCTTCCGACTGTCCCCGTTTATGGCGAACTATGGTTTCCAACCTTCCATGTTGCCTGACTCATTTGTTTTCCGCAGAGCATTCCTGCATTAGAGGAACATCTCCGTGGTCTTCGTTCCACTTGGGTACAAGTTCAGGAGGCTTTGCGACATGCTATTGATAGGTACAGACTCCATGCTGACCACAGACTTCTGCCTGCGCCTTCCTACCAGGTTGGGGACAGGGTCTGGCTTTCATCTCGGAACCTCCGACTTCTCACGTTGCTTTTTGGGCCTTTCCGTATTCTTCGCAGGATTAACCCAGTGGCTTACGCATTAGACCTTCCTTCTAATATGTATATCTCAAATGTATTTCATGTCTCCTTATTAAAACCTTTGGTCTGCAACCGCATTACCACCTCGGTGCCTCGTCCTCACCCTGTACAGGTTGAGAACCATGAGGAGTATGAAGTACAGTCCATTGTTGACTCCCGTAGATTTCGTGGGTGCATACAGTACCCGGGGCATTGGAAAGAGTACAGTCCAGAGGAACGCTCTTGGATCTCATCCTCGGACGTACATACCCCTGTCCTCCTCCGTGATATCTACAGACATTTTCCCCTCAAGCCTGGTGGTCCTCCGGGGGGTAGGGGTCATTGAGGAGGGGGTACTGTCAGGGCTTGGCTCAGCCCTTCCTTCTCTGAGTTGGTCGCTCAGCTGTCAGATAATTGCCAGCTCCTATCTCTCCACAGTAACTCGCCTGTTAATGATATCCTGCTTGTCAGTCCTGCCTTCTTAAGCCGTCCAGCCCAGATGATCTCTGCCTTCACCTTGGTCACATCACTAGAGATGCTCTCCTGTATTCCTGTTAAAAACTTGCTTGGCTGACATTCCTTCTGGCTCCAGATCCTGCTTGCTGTTCTACTACGCTCATCTCTGGCTCCCTGACATTTTGGCTTGTCTGATTATCCATTCCGTTTCCTGAACTCTGTCTATGTTTTGACTACGTTTACTATGTTTACCTTTTTTTATCATTATTAAACAAGTGAGGTTTAACTGTACTTCTGTCTCAGTCTGATTCATGGTTTCTGACAGGAAAGGAAAGGTAAGAAAAGAGAGCCCATTGGTCATAATTCAAAGGCCATGTGGTCCCATGTGGTCCCTTATGATTTTAAAATATTCTCTTGGGAAAATTTCAAAAAGAAAGAAAGAAAGAAAGAAAGAAAGAAAGAAAGAAAGAAAGAAAGAAAGAAAGAAAGAAAGAGCCCACTGGCCATAATTCAAAGCCATGCGGTGCCTTAAGATTTTAAAATGTTCTCCTGGGCAAATTTCAATGATAAAAGAAGGAAATGAAATGAAAGGAAAGGAACAGAGAGGAAAGGAAAGGAAACGTAAGAAAAGGGAACCCATTGGCCATAATTCAAAGGCCAATGCTGTCCCTTGTGATTTTAAAATATTCTCCTGGGCAAATCTAAACATGAAGAAAGAAAGAAAGAAGAAAGAAAGAAAGAAAGAAAGAAAGAAAGAAAGAAAGAAAGAAAGAAAGAAAGAAAGAAAGAAAGAAAGAAAGAAAGAAAGAAAGAAAGAAAGAAAGAAAGAAAGAAAGAAAGAAAGAAAGAAAGAAAGAAAGAAAGAAAGAAAGAAAGGTAAGGAAAGGGAGCCCACTGGCCATATTTCAAAGGCTATGCAGTGCCTTAAGATTTTAAAATTTTCTCCTGGGCAAAATTCAAACAGAAAGAAAGAAAGAAAAAAGAAAGAAAGAAAGAAAGAAAGAAAGAAAGAAAGAAAGAAAGAAAGAAAGAAAGAAAGAAAGAAAGAAAGAAAGAAAGAAAGAAAGAAAAGAAGAGAAAAGAAGGAAAGGAAATGAAAGGAAAGGAACAGAAAGGAAAGGAACAGAAAGGAAAGGAAAGGAAGAGTAAGGAAAGGGAGCCCATTGGCCATAATTCAAAGGCCATGTGGTCCCTTGTGATTTTAAAATATTCTTCTGGGCAAATTTCAAAAAGAAAGAAAGAAAGAAAGAAAGAAAGAAAGAAAGAAAGAAAGAAAGAAAGAAAGAAAGAAAGAAAGAAAGAAAGAAAGAAAGAAAGAAAGGAAAGAAGATAATGGAAAGGAAAGGGAAGGAAAGGAATGGGAAAGTAAGGAAAGGTAGCCCATTGGCCATAATTCAAAGGCCAATGCGGTCCCTTGTGATTTTAAAATATTCTCCTGGGCAAATCTCAAAACATGAAGAAAGAAAGAAAAAAAGAATGAAAGAAAGAAAGAAAGAAAGAAAGAAAGAAAACAAGATAAGGGAAAAGAAAGGAAAGGAAAGGAAAAAAAGAGCTCATTGGCCGTAATTCAAGGTCATGCGGTCCCTAATGATATTAAATATTCTCCTGGGCAAACCTCAAACACGAAGAAAGAAATTAAGAAAGATAGAAAGAAAAGAAAAGAAGGAAAGGGAAAAGAAAGGAGAGGAAAGGAAAGGAAAGGAAAGCAACAGAAAGGAAAGGAAAAGTAAGGAAAGGGAGCCCATTGGCCATAATTCAAAGGCAAAGAGAAGGAAAGGAAAAGAAAGGAAAGGGAAGAGAAGGAAAGGAAAGAGAAGGGAAGGGAAGGAAAGGAAAGGGAAGGAATGGGAAAGTAAGGAAAGGGAACCCACTGACCACAATTCAAAGGCCATGTGGTTCCTTATGTAATAATGCAAATAAAGAAATAAAGAAATAAAGAGAGAAAGGAAAGCAAAGAAAGAAAGAAAGGATTTTCCATTTCAACGCGGAAAACGTTTTTTCTACAGCCAACAGAGCTTAACAGGCATGCAAATATATAGAGCATACATATTAAAATGATATATAAAATGCAAATCTAAATAACTGTATATACAGTGAACAGTCTGTGTAGAAAATGTTAGCAATAAACAAGCTAGGAGCTGAGGGTCACTTCTCATGAAGAGGCCCCCTCATTGGTCGTAACTAGTTTAAAAAATATATAAAAACAAAGCACAACAGCATAATATTATTTTGATGAAGTATTAGGTACTCAGACATGACTCATTTATCTATTGTAATGTTTATGCATAATGCTATAAACAATAATATATAAGAAAATATTATACAATAAAAAATGATTTGATTGGATCTGAAAGGAATTCATTTTATGTATTTATTTATTTTTCTTTCAGAAAAAAAAATGTTTTTTTTTGCTCTGCAAATTTTAACCACTTGACCACTGGGCACTTAAACCCCCTTAATAACCAGACCAATTTTCAGCTTTCGGTGCTCTCACACTTTCAATGACAATTACTCAGTCATGCAACACTGTACCCAAATGAAATTTTTGTCCTTTTTTTCACACACATAGAGCTTTCTTTTGGCGGTATTTAATCACTGCTGGGTTCTTTATTTTTTGCGCTATAAAAGAAAAAAGACCGAAAATTCTGTAAAAAAATGCATTTTTCTTCGTTTCTGTTAAAAAATTTGCCAAATTAGTAATTTTTTCTTCATATATTTTGGCCAAAATTTATACCGCTACATATCTTTGGTAAAAATAACCCAAATTGGTGTATATTATTTGGTCTTTGTGAAAGTTATAGAGTGCACAAGCTATGGTACCAATCTCTGAAAATTGATCACACCTAAATTACTGACGGCCTATCTCATTTCTTGAGACCCTAACATGCCAGAAAAGTACAAATACCCCCCAAATGACCCCTTTTTGGAAAGAAGACATTCCAAGGTATTTAGAAAGATGCATGATGAGTTTTTTGAAGTTGTCATTTTTTCCCACAATTCTTTGCAAAATCAAGATTTTTTTTTCTTTTTTCTTTTTTTTTTCACAAAATTGTCATATTAACAGGTTATTTCTCACACACAGCATATGCATACCACAAATTACACCCCAAAACACATTCTGCTATTACTCCCGAGTACGGCGATACCACATGTGTGAGTCTTTTACACAGTGTGGCCACATACAGAGACCCAACATGCAGGGAGCACCTCCAGGCGTTCTGGAGCACCCAGGCCAATTCTGACATTTCTCTCCTACATGTAAAAATCATAATTTATTTGCTAGAAAATTACATAGAACCCCAAAACATTATATATATTTTTTTAGCAAAGACCCTAGAGAATACAATGGCGGTCGTTGCAACTTAAAAAAAAAAACTGTTTTGTGCTTTAAAAAAAAACAAGACAGTAAAGTTAGCCCAATGTTTTTGCATAATGTGAAAGATGAAGTTATGCCGAGTAAATAGATACCTAACATGTCACCCTTCAAATGGCGCCAAACTTTGCTACTTAAAAATCCCCATGGGAGATGCTTTAAAAATTTTTACTGGTTACATGTTGTGAGTTACAGAGGAGGTCTAGGGCCAAAATTATTGCTCTTGCTCTACTGATCGCAGCGATACCTCACATGTGTGGTTTGAACACCATTTTCATATGTGGGCGCAACTTACGTATGCATTTGCTTCTGCATGCAAGCACACGGGGACACGGGGAAATTTTTTTTTTTTTTTTCTAATGTTCATTTTACTTTATTTATTTTAGTTTGAGGCTTTTTTCCAAAAAATTAATTTTTTGATCACTTTTATTTCTATTACAAGGAATGTAAACATCCCCTGTAATAGGAATATGGCATGACAGGTCCTCTTTACAGTGAGATATGGGGTCAATAAGACCCCACATCTCACCTCTAGGCTGGGAAGCCTGAAATAAAAAAAGATCCTGGCTTTGATCGTAGCGGTGAGTCAGTAGAAGCACCTGAGGGCGGCGAGAGGGGGGGGTCCCCTCTCGCCTCCCGTAAGAATGATCAAGCAGCGGAACAGCTGCTATGATCCTTCTTATGTTGTAGGGAAGCGCCGGCTGAAAAAGCTGATATCTGAATGATGCCTGTAGCTGCACCCATCATTCAGATATCCCCGCACAAAGTCAAGGACGTCGTATGATGGCCGGCGGGTGGAAAGTGGTTAAAACACATTTTTTTTAACACAAAGTTGTCAATTTATACAATATTTCAAACACATAGCATGTACATACCAAAAATTACACCCCAAAATAGATTCTCCTACTCCTCCAGAGTTCGGTGATACCACATGTGTGAGATTTCCACAGCCTGGCCACATACAGAGGCCGAGTACAGCCGAGTATGGCAGAGTATAGCCGAGTATGGCTGGGTATGGCTGAGCATGGCAAAGTATGGCTGGGGGTATCCCCGAGTATTGCAGAGTATGGCTGGGTATGGCTGGGTATGGTGGGGTATTGCAGAGTATTGCGGGGTATTGTGGGGTATTGCAGGGCATTGCAGAGTATTGCGGGGAATTGCAGAGTATTGTGGGGCATTGCAGAGTATTGCGGGGCATTGCAGAATATTGCGGGGCATTGCAGAGTATTGAAGAGTATTGCGGGGCATTGCAGAGTATTGCGGGGCATTGCAGAGTATTGCAGAGTATTGCGGGGCATTGCAGAGTATTGCGGCGCATTGCAGGGTATTGAAGAGTATTGCGGGTCATTGCAGAGTATTAAAGAGTATTGCGGCGCATTGCAGAGTATTGTGGGTCATTGCAGAGTATTGAAGAGTATTGCGGGGCATTGCAGAGTATTGCGGGTCATTGCAGAGTATTGCGGGATATTGCCGGGTCATTGCAGAGTATTGCGGGATATTGCTGGGTCATTGCAGAGTATTGCGGGTCATTGCAGAGTATTGCGGGGTATTGCCGGGTCATTGCAGAGTATTGCGGGTCATTGCAGAGTATTGCGGGGTATTGCCGAGTCATTGCAGAGTATTGCGGGTCATTGCAGAGTATTGCGGGTCATTGCAGAGTATTGCGGGTCATTGCAGAGTATTGCGGGGTATTGCCGGGTCATTGCAGAGTATTGCACAGGGTATTGGAGAGTATTGCACAGGGAATTGCAGAGTATTGCACAGGGAATTACAGAGCATGGGGGGGATGGCTGAGCATGGATGGAGGGATGGATGGATGTGACTGTACATGTCACTGAGCAGCGCTGTGGGCACTACACATCCAGCCCACAGCGCGGCTCCCATCCGATCTCTCCCCCTCTGTATTGATCGGTACAGACAGGGGAGGGAGGAACTGGCGTCATGTCATGACGCCGGTTTGTTTACATGTGATCGCTCCGTCATTTGACGGAGCGATCACATGGTAAACGGCCGCGATCAGCGGCCTTTTACCGTGATCCGTGATGTGCCGGGTCCTCTGGACCCGACGGTCATGGATGTTCCCGTGTGCGCGCCCCAGGGGGCGCGCGGGAGCAGTTTTCTGGAATCACGTCATATGACGTGATCCCAGAGTTATCCAACCGCCCTGCAGCCGTCATTTGGCTATAGGCCGGTTGGCAACTGGTTAAATAAATACAGATCTAAAATATAAATTTAAGTTGGTGTTGATTTGATGTGCCAAGAAAATTACTTTCAGCCATTTTCTCAGCTCTTCCAGGATCTCCATGGCCAGGTCATGTTATTCAGATGTCAGGGAACAGGTCAATGATGCTTGCTTAGGTAAAGCATTTTGGGTAGAAATGGTCAGAACACTTAGCAGGGTTACCCTATATCAGTAAGTCATTTGGAAGGTGACTTGAGGTTATGACTGTTTTGCTCTTCATTTGTAATGAAGACTGATGTGAATGTACAATATACTGTATATGTAAAAATGCAGTGTAAGTTGACAGGGCTATAAAAGTACCTGCAATAAATAAATAATGAGATGCTTTAGCTACACAGCATCATGTAGACCAGCCATTCTCAACCTAAGATTCCATGGGACCCTAAGATTCCTCCAGATGTTTCTGGGGGTTCCTTAGTTGTGACTGACTGACCTTCCCTTTTTTTCGGTGCTTGCATTGTTCTAAGGCCAATGCCACTTGGCAGAGTCAGCTGCATAGCACCAGTAATCATTTAGCTGTCTGTAAGACCCCTTTCACACTGAGGCCTTTTTCAGGTGCTAAAGGGCTAAAAATAGCGCCTGTAAAGTGCTTGAAAAAGGCCTCCCCTGCCACCCCAGTGTGAAAGCCCGAGTGCTTTCACACTGGAGCGGTGCGCTGGCAGAACATTAAAAAAAGTCCTGCAAGCTGCATCTTTGGAGCGGTGGAGGAGCGGTGTATACACCGCTCCTAAACCGCCCCTGCCCATTAAAATGAATGGGCACCGCTGCCGAAGCGCCTGCAAAGCCTTTCTTCAGCCGCTTGCGGGGGGTTAAAAGTGCCCCGCTAGCGGCCGAATAGCCCCACTAAAACAACTGTAAATCGCCACTAAAACTAGCAGCGCTTTACTGCTAAAGGGGTGCATTCTGAGCACCGCTGTACAAGTTAATCGTGACAAAATCTCTGGGCTCTGAGGTAACCTGTACACCCAAATATTTTAAGCTGCGTGTAACCGGTACCTCGTGAATCATTTGTGTGTCACTCTCCAGATCTGTATCCAGCAGCACGAGAGAGGACTTAATCACAAGCCCCGAGTAATTCCCGAAGCGTCTGATCAGGGATATAGCTTCCCCAAGGGATTCCTCTGTATCCCCCAGAAACAGCATAGTGTCGTCTGCATATAACATACATTTTTCGTGGATTTTTTGGTATTAAAAGCCCCTAATACGCTGGTTGGCCCTGATTTGGGCCGCCATGGGCTCGATGGCGAAAAGGAGGGGGGATAATGGGCACCCCTGCCGGGTACCTCTATGTAGATGCAACGGTAGGGATATATGGCCTGCCTCCCGGATCACCCCCCTCAGGGAGCAGTAAAGCAGTTGCACCCAGGAGAGGAAATTTTCGTCAAAGCCAAACTTGCCTATGACCACCCAAAGGTACCACCATTCTATGCTGTCAAACGCTTTATGTGTGTCCAATGACAGCAATGCTCTGTCATAATCCTTGTCCGCCTTAGTCTGTAAATTCAAGAAAAGTCTTCGGAGATTAATTGCTGTGGACTTATGGGGCATAAAGGGGATCTTTGCCTGGTTTTAATATTAGGACTATGTTGGCCCTAAACATGGATTCCGGTAGGCGTTGGTTCTCTCTGGCCGCATTCAGTACCTTAAGTAAATGTGGCAAAATGCTACTCCCGTACTGCTTAAAAGGGGAGACCGTCATCCCCTTGGGCCTTAAAATTAGGGAAAAGGCTAAGCGCTTCCTGCAACTCCTCTATCGTGATAGCGGCATCTAACAGTGATCTTTGCGTGTCCGTCAAACTAGGCAACTCAATATCTTGTAAATAGTCCTGCAGTTCGGCAGGTGTGTACTCCACCCAAGACCTATATAGGTCTGAGTAACAGTCCACCAACACCTGCATGATAAGGTCAGGGGTGTTCACCAGTTTCCCTCCCTATAGGTGTAAGGCCCCTATAGACGGGAAGTCTGGGAGGCCCTTACGATTTTTGCCAGTAATCTACCCATCTGTTCCAATTCTTTAACTTTAAATAGAAACAAGCATTAAGGATCATGTGTCTTGATTTGGATCTCCACTCTTGAAGGACTTGGTTTCAAATTAGACAAAGATATGAATATGTACTGTGTATACTTTGTAGTACCTGCTATAACACAAAGTTTCTCAGTGATTGGCTACCTTAACAAGCTCAGCACACCCAAAAATTGTATCCAATTGTTACATAGCAGTCAGCATTGAAAAACAAAGAAAAGAGGACGCATCAACCTTGAGCATTGCCCAAATGCTATCTTTAATAATGTATAAAAAGGAAATATACTCACAAACATATTCATGATAAAAGCATTTCACAGTCCAAAGTGGAAGCAACCAGGTCACCAAGACTGTTCCCAACAGGTTGAAGGACCTTCCAAAAGGCTGACGCAATCTGAGGGGCATCCACTCTTCTTCAGAACCCGATTCTTCCTCAAACATTCCCACGATAGGTGCAATAAGCCTGCACCCGTCAGACTAGCCTATCTGGGCAGTCTGGCGGGTGCAGGCTTATTGCACCTATCGTAAAAGAAGGTGGGTGAACTTTGTGTGGCATCATCATCTTGATTAGATTTGTCATTCACAGCCATGGCACCTGTAATATCTCCTGTACATGGTGGGGTGCCATCTTACTTCTTGTGATACATTATGATATGTTCTATCAACTCACATTAGAGACCTGTCTCTGACATCTACTTGTGTGAATCCTGGCAGTCAGTTTTTTTGTCTTCACCCTGCCCTCGATGGGTTCCCGTCTCATGGCTGTGAGCCCTGTTGCCCCTGTGCCCGCCCCCAGGCTGTAGTTTGTTGGACGCATACGATCTACTATAATACGTGTTGCTCTACTGTGCCATATCGGGTCCTGAAGAAGCCGCGTCTTTTGGCAAAAGGTTGAACTGACAGACCGATTTTACTGGAAGCATATAGCTTTACAAGTGATATTTTATCGTTTGCTATATACAATATGGTCTTCCGGTATTATAGCAGAGAATTTTTGCAACAACTAATTGTGGATCTATTTTAGGTGTTTGCCTGTGTTTTATACATTTATATGAATTGTACAATAAAAGTTGATATTTTTTAATCCTATGTCGAGCCTCTAAAGTCTAGTAAACTAGGCAGGCACTGGCATACCTGGTTCCGCAGTCTCTTTTTGCAACTCTTAAAGCTTCAGCATACCAAGACATTTTGGACAATTTCATGCTCCCAACTTTGCTGGAAGAGTTTGGGGATGGTCCCTTCCTGTTCCAACATGACTGCTAACCAGTGCACAAAGCAAGGTCCATAAAGACATGGATGAGTGAGTTTGGGGTGGAGGAACTTGACTGGCCTGCACATAGTCCTGGCCTCAACCCGATAGAACACCTTTGGGATGAATTACATCGGAGACTGTGAGCCAGGCCTTCTCGTCCAACATCAGTGCCTGACCTCACAAATGCGCTTCTGGAAGAATGGTCAAACATTCCCATAGACACACTCCTAAACCTTGTGGACAGCCTTCCCAGAAGAGTTGAAGCTGTTATAGCTGCAAAGGGTGAGCCAACTCAATATTGAACCCTACGGACTAAGACTGGGATGCCATTAAAGTTCATGTGCGTGTGAAGGCAGGCGTCCCAATACTTTTGGTAATATAGTGTACATTTGATACAGCAACTGTATTAGGCCAGACTGTAGAAGACAATAGGGCGCAGGTCTCTACGCATTACTGGCTTCCTCAGGAGACCCTATTATATTAGGGAATAAATCACAATTATTTGCAAAATATATACATAAGTACATATAGCATGAAGCATAAACACAAATACAAGGATGCCCGAGTACTCACATAAATAAAATATAACCAAGAAATAAAATATAAAAAAATATAACCAAGAAATAAAATTTAAAAATATAACCAAGAAATAAAATATAAAAAAAAATAACCAAGAAATAAAATGTAAAAATATAACCAAGAAATAAAATATAAAAAAAATAACCAAGAAATAAAATATAAAAATATAACCAAGAAATAAAATATAAAAAAAATAACCAAGAAATAAAATTTAAAAATATAACCAAGAAATAAAATATAAAAAAATATAACCAAGATATAAAATATAAAAATATAACCAAGAACTAAAATATAAAAATATAACCAAGATCTTGTGACACTATATCCAAATATTCTATAAATGTAATAAGTCAAAGAGATTGCCAAGTGAAAAATCCTTGGGCGTCCAAAGCTTTTATTGTTCAAAAGGTTATAACAAGCAGGTCAAAAGGCAGTTAACGTGTTTCAGGGGCCACACAATCCACCTTCATCAGGGCTGGGTGAAATGGCAGAATATAAAATGGCTTCAGTAGTACTCCTAAGCAGAATGACCTGCAGGAAGAGGATGTTACTGTTATTACTTATAATATTACCAGCATTGAAGCATCCTCATGACCCCTGAAACGTGTTGGCTATCCTTTGGCTTGCTTGTTGTAACCAGCTGAACAATAAAGACTTTGGACTCCCAAGGTTTTTTCATTTGACTCTCTTTTTGACCTATTACACTTGGGTTTCCCAACTGGGATAAATGCAATTCTGCCCGCGATTTCATCGTGGTGCGGTTCTGCCATGATTGTCGCCCAATAAATTGCGCTGCAATCGCAGCAACCTGCATCGTATGAAGCTTGTCACCCCAAAAAAAAGTTCAGAAGCGACTTTTGGGCGACATGCTTCACGCGATGCAGGGTTGCCGCAGCACGATTTATCGCAGCAGAACCGTACCCTGAGTTTAGGTGCCATTCATATGGATGGCATCTCAAATGTGCTTTTCTGCAATTTGCCATTCACACCCCTGCGCTTTGAAATCGTGGGTAGAATCACAGCAAATCTGCCCGTGTCTCAAAATGCCAATCTGTGAATGCACCCAAAGCTAATTATAAGCCAGCTACCTTGTTACTGCAGAATGGCAAGTTACCACAGGAGATGTAGCTATGCTGGAGATAGGGAATGCAGGGCCTGTGATGGTCACCATAATAAGATGAGATACCGCAATCAGCACATCTAGCACCAAAAGTCAATCCTTGTTATTTACATCACACATTTTTCTTTTTTTTAGTGTTTGGTCATTCAAAATGTTATGGGCCCTCATTGGCCATGTCTGCATCCTTTATGTATTGAGTTGTTTGTGCACAGGGCTGTTTTTTTGGCAGGAAAATGGCAGAATTTTGTTCCTCCACCTCCCGCACTTGCCCTGTGCTCTCTGCACACTACTGTCACTTATACACATAGAAGCCTGGTTTCTGTGTTTGTAAATGACAGTGAACCTCTGCAAAGGGCCCCCACATAACCCTCCCTGCCCTGCACTATCCCTATGATGAGGAGGGGGCTGGAGATGAACACAGAAGCACAAGTCTTTCGGCTCATCCTGAAGTACTTGTCCCTAGTGTGCGCTCTCCAATCATCTGATGGAATCCCTCTCTCTGGCACTCTCTAGGAAGGGGTGTCTGTGTGTGTGGTGGTGGTGGTGGGGGGGTATGGGGGTGGGAAGAGAGCTCTGTATTGGACAGGGGGGGTTTGAGGGGGCAGAGCACAGTACTGGAGGGGGGTAGGTAGGATTTGGGGGAAGTAATGTTTGGTTGTAAACTGGCCTTTGAGAGATGCACTCCTGAACCCTGCACCCTTTGTGTATAACATCCCTGAACCCTGCACCTTGTGCGTAATGCACTCCTGAACCCTTCACCTTGTGCAACAAGCACTCCTGGACCCTTCACCTTGTACATAATGCACTCCTGAACCATGCACTCTGTGTGTAATGCACTCCTGAACCCTGCACCCTACGTGTAATGCACTTCTGAACCCTGCACCCTGTTTGTAATGCACTCCTGAACTCTGCACCCTCTGTGTAATGCATTGCTGAACTCTGCACCCTCTGTGTAATGCATTCCTGAACTCTGCACCCTCTGTGTAATGCATTCCTGAACTCTGCACCCTTTGTGTAATGCATTCCTGAACCCTGCACCCTTTGTGTAATGCACCCCTGAACCTTGCACCCTCTGTGTAATGCACTAATGAACCATGCACACTGTGTGTAATGCACTCCTGAACCCTGTGCGTAATGCACTCCTGAACTCTGCACCTTCTGTGTAATGCACTCCTGAACCCTATAACCCTCTGTGTAATGCACTAATGAATCCTGCGCACTGTGTGTAATGCACTCCTGATTCCTGCACCCTCTGTGTAATGCACGCCTCCTGATTCTTGCAACCTGTGTGTAATGCACTTCTGATTCCTGTGCCCAATGCACTCCTGAACCATGTACCCTGTGTATAAGTCACTCCTGAACCCTGCACCCTGTGTGTATTGCACTCCTGAACCATGCACCCTGTGTGTAATGCCCTCCTTAACCCTGAACCCTGTGTGTAATGCACTCCTGATTCCTGCATCCTGTGCATAATGTACTCCTGAACTATGCACCCTGCTCGTAATGCACATCTTAACCCTGCACCCTGTGCGTAATGCACTCCTGAACCTGCACCCTCTGTGTAATGCACTCCTGAACCCTGTACCCTGTGCGTAATGCATTCCTGAACCCTTCACCCTGTGTGTAATGCACTCCTGATTCCTGTACCCCTGCGTAATGCACTCCCGAACCATGCAATCTGTGTATAAGTCACTCCTGAACCCTGCATCCTGTGCATAATGCACTCCTGAACCCTGCACCCTGTGCATAATGCACTCCTGAACCCTGCACCATGTGCATAATTCACTCCTGAACCATGCACCCTGTGCATAATGCACTCCTAAACCCTACACAATGAGCATAATGCACTCCTGAACCCTGCACCTTGTGCATAATGCACTCCTGAACCCTGCACCATGAGCATAATTCACTCCTGAACCACGCACCCTGTGCATAATGCACTCCTTAACCCTACACCCTGTGCATAATGCACTCCTGAACCACGCACCCTGTGCATAATGCACTCCTCAACCCTGCACCATGTGCATAATTCACTCCTGAACCATGCACCCTGTGCATAATTCACTCCTAAACCCTACACCCTCAGCATGATGCACTCCTGAACCCTGCACCCTGTGCATAATGCACTCCTGAACCCTGCACCATGTGCATAATTCACTCCTGAACCACGCACCCTGTGCATAATGCACTCCTGAACCCGGCACCCTGTGCATAATTCACTCCTGAACCATGCACCCTGTGCATAATGCACTCCTGAGCCCTGCACCCTGTGCATAATGCACTCCTGAGCCCTGCACCATGTGCATAATTCACTCCTAAACCCTACACCCTGAGCATAATGCACTCCTGCACCCTGCACCCTGTGCATAATGTACTCCTGAACCCTGCACCATGTGCATAATTCACTCCTGAACCATGCACTCTGTGCATAATGCACTCCTGAACCCTACACCATGAGCATAATGCACTCCTGAACCCTGCACCCTGTGCATAATGCACTCCTGAACCCTGCACCATGAGCATAATTCACTCCTGAACCACGCACCCTGTGCATAATGCACTCCTGAACCCTGCACCCTGTGCATAATGCACTCCTGAACCACGCACCCTGTGCATAATGCACTCCTGAACCACGCACCCTGTGCATAATGCACTCCTGAACCCTGCACCATGTGCATAATTCACTCCTGAACCATGCACCCTGTGCATAATGCACTCCTAAACCCTACACCCTGAGCATAATGCACTCCTGAACCCTGCACCCTGTGCATAATGCACTCCTGAACCCTGCACCCTGTGTATAAAGCACTCCTGAACCCTGCACCCTGTGCATAATGCACTCCTGAACCCTGCACCCTGTGCATAATGCACTCCTGAACCCTGCACCATGTGCATAATTCACTCCTGAACCATGCACCCTGTGCATAATGCACTCCTGAGCCCTGCACCATGTGCATAATTCACTCCTAAACCCTACACCCTGAGCATAATGCACTCCTGAACCCTGCACCCTGTGCATAATGACTCCTGAACCCTGCACCATGTGCATAATTCACTCCTGAACCATGCACTCTGTGCATAATGCACTCCTGAACCCTACACCATGAGCATAATGCACTCCTGAACCCTGCACCCTGTGCATAATGCACTCCTGAACCCTGCACCATGAGCATAATTCACTCCTGAACCATGCACCCTGTGCATAATGCACTCCTGAACCCTGCACCCTGTGCATAATGCACTCCTGAACCACGCACCCTGTGCATAATGCACTCCTGAACCACGCACCCTGTGCATAATGCACTCCTGAACCCTGCACCATGTGCATAATTCACTCCTGAACCATGCACCCTGTGCATAATGCACTCCTAAACCCTACACCCTGAGCATAATGCACTCCTGAACCCTTCACCCTGTGCATAATGCACTCCTGAACCCTGCACCCTGTGTATAATGCACTCCTGAACCCTGCATCCTGTGCATAATGCACTCCTGAACCCTGCACCCTGTGCATAATGCACTCCTGAACCCTGCACTCTGTTCATAGTGCACTTCTTTACCTGGTTCCCTGTTCTTAAACACTATCACTCTTATGCCCCGTACACACGGTCGGATTTTCCGATGGAAAATGTCCGATTGGCGCGTGTTGTCGGAAATTCCGACCGTGTGTGGGCTCCATCGGACATTTTCCATCGGATTTTCCGACACACAAAGTTGGAGAGCAGGAGATAAAATTTTCCGACAACAAAATCCGTTGTCGGAAATTCCGATCGTGTGTACACAAATCCGACGGACAAAGTGCCACGCATGCTCAGAATAAATAAAGAGATGAAAGCTATTGGCCACTGCCCCATTTATAGTCCCGACGTACGTGTTTTACGTCACCGCGTTCAGAACGATCGGATTTTCCGACAACTTTGTGTGACCGTGTGTATGCAAGACAAGTTTGAGCCAACATCCGTCGGAAAAAATCCTAGGATTTTTTCCGACCGTGTGTACGCCCTATTAGGATTACGCATTCCTGAACCCTGCACTGTGTGTATAATGCACTCCTTAATCTGACCCTCTGTGTGTTACACACTCCTGAACAATGTCACACTGTGCGTTATGCATTCCTGGTTTTATTTAACAATGCCCCTTTAGGGCCCTCCCACTGTTAGTGCTATTTGGCCACATTCACCACTTGACACGGTGTACACAATGTACCACATCTCTATTTTCCCCTGCGGGTGTGTGCATGACTTGCTTTTTGGCTATTTGCATTAGTGTGTCGGTGTGGCTAATTAAGTGTCCACTAAGTACTATTTTTGTATAATAACATGTACAAATAGATAGATAAATAGATATTTTCACAAATATAAGTGCTCATATAGTTTACGTACAGCCACACTTTTTAAATGTACTTTGGCTTGTCTTCACATTGTAAGTTTATGCACTGAAGACCATTATTTTTAACCAAATATCTGTTTGCTATCATTCTCTTTTATGACCACTAGATGTCAGTATTGCACTAGAAAATACACAGATAAGCTCTTTTGATGCATTTAACTATGTGCCTATAGTTATTTTTGTCTGTATTTGGACAATCGACATTTGAGTCTGTTTACATCAGACTACCTCCGACACAGTCCTTTTTAATTTCATTTTTTTTTTTTTTTTTTTTTTTATGGACCTGGCAAAATATGTAGTCAGGCAGATATAAATGGATGCACGTCCAATAAGGCTCCGTTCACACTAGTGCCACTCAAAAGTCGCGTCATTTCGAGTGTGACTTTGATTGGACTTTGATGGGACTTTCATGCGACTTTTATACTCCCTGGCACTCAAGTTACAAGAAAGTGGCATCAAAGTAGTTCAGGTTCCTTTTCAAAATCGTTGCAGCTTTAACCACTTGCCTACTGCAATACATACTATACAGTATCTAACAAAAGTGAGTACATCCCTTACATTTCTGTAAATATTTTATTATATATTTTCATGTGACAACACTGAAGAAATGACACTTTGCTACAATGTAAGCATTGTATAACAGCTTGTATAACAGTGTAAATTTGCTGTCCCCTCATAATAACTCAACACACAGCCATTAATGTCTAATGTCTGTTACTGCTGGCAACAAAAGTGAGTACACCCCTAAGTGAAAATGTCCAAACTGAGCCCAAAGTGTCAATATTTTGTGTGGCCACCATTATTTTCCAGCACTGCCTTAACCCTCTTGGGCATGGAGTTCACCAGAGCTTCACAGGTTGCCACTGGAGTCCTCTTCTACTCCTCCATGATGACATCACGGAGCTGGTGGATATTAGAGACCTTGTGCTCCTCCACCTTCCGTTTGAGGATGTCCCACAGATGCTCACTAGGGTTTAAGTCTGGAGACATACTTGGCCAGTCCATCATCTTTACCCTCAGCTTCTTTAGTAAGGCAGTGGTCATCTTGGAGGTATGTTTGGGGTCGTTGTCATGTTGGAATACTGCCCTGCGGCCCAGTCTCTGAAGGGAGGGGATCATGCTCTGCTTCAGTATGTCACAGTACATGTTGGCATTCATGGTTCCCTCAATGAAGATCCCCAGTGCTGGCAGCACTCATGCACCCCCAGACCATGACACTCCCACCACCATGCTTGACTGTAGGCAAGACACACTTGTCTTTGTACTTCTCACCTCGTTGCCGCCCCACACACTTGTGTCAGATAAGGGTACTCACCGAGGCCGAGATGCTGAGAGCGGTAACCTCTTGCGACTAAGCGCACTCCACTCCTGGAGATGGTACAGGGGGTGAAGGGCACAAAGAGGCACGAGTCACCAGCAGGCTGGGTAGGTCTTGCATGAAGGTCACCAGCAGGGAGAGAGCTGTGCAGGACTGGAAGATGCTGAAGCTCAAGAAGGAAGATCAACAGCTAATCCAACAACAGGCCAGGGATCAAACACCGATGACTAGTAAGAGTCTCTTAGATAGGCAAAAACAGTCTGGTGCAAAGGACTGTTAGCAGGTCTGTCAGCAGGCTGATGACTTAGTACTAAAGATTAATAGCAAAGTCTGTAAACAGGCCGAGGGTCAAACACAGGTAACTGGAGGCAAAGCCTGTGAGCAAGCCAGGGGTCGAGCACTGAAGACAATAGCAAAGTCCAGGAGCAGGCTGAGGGTCAATCACTGGATACAGGAAGCAATATCCGTAGACAGGCTGAGGGTCAAACACAGGAAGCAAGTGGAGAAGTCCGAGAGGCAAGCCGAGGGTCAGATGCAGGAAGAGATCAGAGCAGGTCAATCCGGGTCACAACAGGTAATCAAGAATCAGGATACAAGCAGGAAACACACGGGGAGCTGAACGACAAACCAGCAATCTGGTCATGGCATAGAGTGGCTTTATAGGCTAGTGCGAGGCTCATGTTGTGCATGCGCTATTGCGTACATGCATTCGCCGTTACACTGAATCACGCACGCGCATTAGCCGTTCAGCTGAATTGCGCACGCGCATTAGCCGTTTCGCTGTATTGTGCCCAGGGATGCGCTGGAGTGCCTCTCTACCGCGCATGTGCGAAGGAAGGCAGCGATATTGGCGAGACTGGTCCTTGCTTCTTTCCTGACAGCTTGACGCCATCTGAACCAAATAAGTTTATCTTGGTCTCATCAGACCACAGGACATAGTTCCAGTAATCTATGTCCTTTGTCTGCTTGTCTTCAGCAAACTGTTTGCGGGCTTTCTTGTGCATCATCTTTAGAAGACGCTTCGTTCTGTGACGACAGCCATGCAGACCAATTTGATGCAGTGTGTGGCGTATGGTCTGAGCACTGACAGGCTGACCCCCCCACCCCTGCAACCTCTGCAGTAATGCTGGCAGCACTAATACGTATATATCGCAAAGACAACCTCTGGATATGATGCTGAGCATGTACACTCAACTTCTTTGGTCGACCATGGCGAGGCCTGTTCTGAGTGGAACCTGTCTTGTTAAACTGCTGTGTGGTCTTGGCCACCGCGCTACAGCTCAGTTTCAGGGTCTTGGCAATCTTCTTATAGCCTAGGCCATCTTTATGTAGAGCAACAATTCTTTTTTTCAGATCCTCAGAGAGTTCTTTGCCATGAGATGCCATGTTGAACTTCCAATGACCAGTATGAGAGAGTGAGAGCGATTACACCAAATTTAACACACCTGCTCCCCATTCACACCTGAGACCTTGTAACACTAACAAGTCACATGACACCAGGGAGGGAAAATGGCTAATTGGGCCCAATTTGGACATTTTCACTTAGGGGTGTACTCACTTTTGTTGCCAGCGGTTTAGACATTAATGGCTGTGTGTTGAGTTATTTTGAGGGGACAGCAAATTTACACTGTTATACAAGCTGTACACTCACTACTTTACATTGTAGAAAAGTGTCATTTCTTCAGTGTTGTCACATGAAAAGAGATAGTAAAATATTTACAAAAATGTGAGGGGTGTACTCACTTTTGTGAGATACTGTGTATAATTTTCAGGTTTGCACGTGGTTTACCAGGATTATTGCTGAAGATATTAACCATAACCCCGGTATCGTTTTTTACAGCCGGCGGTGGGCTTTCTCATGAAAGCATTCTGAGTGGCTCATGAGCCACTGGAATGCTTTCCAAAGCCTCCTGTTGCTTGCCGGTGTTTCTCGGGCTTACCGTTTCCGCTAGTTCGCCGGAGAAACAATCCGATGGTGCGGCCGGGTGCTCCCATAGGCAATTAATGAGTAGATTCTCTTTTATCGACTCTATGGCCTTGGAGGACTGGAGCAACATCATGATGTCACTTCCGATTCATGCTGAAAGTAAATAATTTTATTTTTTTAACCACTTACTGACCAGGCCATAGCAGATGTTTTTAGTACAAATTATGTGAGCAGACTGCAGTTCCTCGTTAAACATGATTAAAATCGTTGCTCCCCACCAAATTGTTTTTTTTTTTTAAATAGGGGTCGGATTTGGCATCTGAACTTCAGTAAAGTTTTCTAAGGCTATTGCCGAAACGCGTCAGTTTATTGTTTTATTGTCACTCTGATGTACCAATAAACGACACTTCAAGGATTACAGTTTTCCCCGCTCTCCTTATTACTGAAGTTTTCTATACCCGTCCAGGACTGACCCCAGGCATGTTTGGGTCATTGCTACTGGGGTTTATTATTAAGAATTCCAAGTCAACTGTATACATTGAAAAAAATGTGTTCAATTAAAAACTATTTCTCTGTCATTTGTGTAAGTTGATAGGATTTTACAAAACTTTAATGGAGATCATTACCTACATCTGTCCTGCAGTTACTGAAATACCGTGCCTTGAAAAAGTATTCACACCCCTTGAAATTTTCCACATTTTGTCATGTTACAAGCAAAAACGTAAATGTATTTTAATGGGATTTTATGTGATAGTCCCACACAAAGTGGCACATAATTGTGAAGTGGAAGGCAAATGATAAATAGTTTTCAAAACTGTTTACAAATAAATATGAGAAAAGTGTGGCTTGCATTTGTATTCAGCCCCCTTTGCTCTGATACCCCTAACTAAAATCTAGTGGAACCAATTGCCCTCAGAAGTCACCTAATTAGTAGATAGAGTCCACCTGTGTGTAATTTAATCTCAGTATAAATACAGCTGTTCTGTGAAGACCTCAGAGGTTTGTTAGAGAACCTTAGTGAACAAACAGCATCATGAAGGCCTTGGAACACACCAGACAGGTCAGGGATAAAGTTGTGGAGAAGTTTAAAGCAGAGTTAGGTTATAAAAACATATCCCAAGCTTTGATCATTTCACGGAGCTCTGTTCAATCCATCATCCGAAAATGGAAAGAGTATGGCACAACTACAAACCTACCAAGACATGGCCGTCCACCTAAACTGACAGGCCGGGCAAGGAGAGCAATAATCAGAGAAGCAGCCAAGAGGTCCATGGTAACTCTGGAGGAGCTGCAGAGATCCACAGCTCAGGTGGGAGAATCTGTCCACAGGACAACTATTAGTCGTGTTCTCCACAAATCTGACCTTTATGGAAGAGTGGCAAGAAGAAAGACATTGTAGAAAGAAAGACATAAGAAGTCCCATTTGGCGGGAAGCCATGTGGGGGACACAGCAAATATGTGGAAGAAGGTGCTCTGGTCAGATGAGACCAAAATTAAACTTTTTGACCTAAAAGCAAAACGCTATGTGTGGCCGAAAACTAACACTGCACATCACTCTGAACACACCATCCCCACCGTGAAACATGGTGGTCCAGACCTAAATCCAACTGAGAATCTGTGGCAAGACTTGAAAATTGCTGTTCACAGACGCTCTCCATCCAATCTGACAGAGCTTGAGCTATTTTGCAAAGAAGAATGGGCAAAAATGTCACTCTATAGATGTGCAAAGCTGGTAGAGACATCCCCAAAAAGACCTACAACTGTAATTGCAGTGAAAGGAGGTTCTACAAAGTATTGATTTAGGGGGGCTGAATACAAATGTACCCCACACTTTTCACATATTTATATGTAAATTTGTAATTTTGAAAACCATTTATCATTTTCCTTCCACTTCACAATTATTTGCCACTTTGTGTTGGTCTATCACATAAAATCCCAAAAAACACATTTATATTTTTGGCTGTAACATGACAAAATGTGGAAAATTTCAAGGGGTATGAATACTTTTAAGGCACCGTAGGTCTTTTCTGTGCACTTAGCTCCAGTCACCTTTCCTGCCACCCCCCTCTATCACCAATAGATAGATTCATGCATTGTATGAATCTATCTATTGCCACCGGTGCCACCGCCTATTCAGGGCCTTTTTGGGTGCCGGGCGCCTGAATTACAGCGGTGGGGGGGGGCTTGGTGTTTTTGAAGCACCTGATTAGAGCCATAGGCTCTAATAGGTGTCAAAAAAAGGTAAACAGCCAGTGTCATGCTTGGCGCTCGCAATTCACCCAGCTGTGTTAGAAAAAAGCAAATGAATATTCGCTTTCCTAACACTGAACAGCCTCTCCATCAATCAGGCGCTCGGGTCTGTTACCAGTCACCTGATTGGCTGAAACGACAGGCACTGTGATTGGATGTCTATGAGGCGTCCATTCATAGGAGAGGACAGCAGGAGAGGATGGGAGAAGACATCGAGGACATGGAGGAGCAGGGAGGACACAACCGCCGCCACCCACTGCCCCACCTAGACAGGGTAAGCGGACGAGGGGAAGGGGGCCACAGTGGCAATATTCAATGGGCACAGTGGGAGCATTTGATGGCACAGTGGCAGCGTTTGATGGGCACAGTGGCTGCGTTTGATGGGCACAGTGGTGGCTTTTGTTGGGCACAGTGGTGGCATTTGATGGGCACAGTGGTGCTGTTTGATAGCACAGTGGCTGCATTTGATGGCACAGTGGCTGCGTTTGATGGGCACAGTGGAAACAATTGATGGGCACAGTGGCTGCGTTTGATGGGCACAGTGGCTGCGTTTGATGGGAACAGTGGCTGTGTTTGCTGGCACAGTGGCTGCGTTTGATGGAACAGTGGCTGTGTTTGATGGGCACAGTGGAAACAATTGATGGGCACAGTGGCTGTGTTTGATGGGCACAGTGGCTGCAATTGATGGGGTTTTTTTCATAATTTTTCAGTTTGTTTGCGCGCCCCAAAAATTTTGAGCACCAGCCGCCACTGTTCGCTACTATGACATAGGCTTTACACTTTACAAATCTTCCTTGGTTCTACCTTCCAGATTTTATGTGCTTTGATAATGGCAGGACAATCATACCCTTTCTCTATGCGAAAACTGTCTATATATCATGTTAAAGTACAATTCTGTCTAAATCAGATCTTGGTCCTGCCATCAAGGACCTTGATGTGCCATCTCTACCCAGTGATGAGTTCAGATTTTTCAGCCAAGCTACTATTGGCACTGCCTTGTATTGGTCATATATCTCTGAGAAATCCACTAGAACAGTGGTAGCCAACTTATGAGTTATAGGGGGGCCTCAACTGTGGTCCTGACATCACCAAAGGGTTGCACATAATGTTCATTATATGTAATACTACAGAAGACTGGGGAAATACCACAGGAGATGGTCAGAATCTGTGGACATGCTACAGGTGTGGTTGGGGACTGGAGACATTATAGGGTCATGCATAGTCTGAGATCACTGCCATTGTAGTCACTTTATAAATCAATACCTTCATTACTAACTGCTGGGGTCCAAAGGCTGCACAACAACTACCCAAGGGCTACAGGTTGGGCACCAGGGCACAAGAGGATACATTTCTGTTCATCAACTACTCTCTAGTGGATTCTCTGTCTTGAACAACTCTGGTAACAGCCATGCTGGGTGTAGGAGACATCTTCTTCTGGGTCCTAAGATCTGTTGATAAAACCTTTCCCCACTCCACTAAAAACTTAGAAATCCATGTTGACTAGATTCCTTCTTCAAATTTGTTTTATAGGTTTTAGCTGATACCCGAATTCTTCTTGTCAGTGGAGTCTGGTAAAGTGTCTGCCGACCCCTTCGGTGGGGAATGACGTCTACACTGAATTGGCATTGTGTGATTATTTGTATATTTTGTAGTAATGTAAAAGCTCAATAAAGCAAATTATTTATAATGAAAGGTGTGGTTTATATGGTATGCAAAACATCAGCAACATTATGGTTTATGGTCGATCTACTATAGAATATCAGTGTCGCATCATCTGTTTGCTGGCAGCATATTCATACATAGTGGAGGTTAATGGGATATCCTTCATATATATGGCTCAGTTCCACATACAGCTTCCACAGTATAAATATACAGTATATACTGTATGTGTATATATATATATATATATATATATATATATATATATATATTATATTGAAGTAGGACTATCTGTTGTATAAAAAATATAAGAAGCCTGTACTGTGTACACAGAAAGACACACACACTGAATGGTTTGCGATAGAGTTAGAGAGAGAGAGAGAGAGAGAGAGAGAGAGAGAGAGAGAGATTATTCTTATTCAGATTGTGGTAGAAGCTGTACATTAGGTCGGTCTTGTTATATTTTTTCCTTAAGAGAGGAGGCCAGGATGAGAGAGGAGGCCAGGATGAGAGAGGAGGCCAGGGTGAGGGAGGGGTCCAGGTTAAGAGAGGAGGCCAGGATAAGAAAGGAGGCCAGAAAAATGGAGGAGGCCAGGACACAAGAACAAGCCAGAATAAGGGAGGAGGCCAGGATAAAGGAGGATGCCAGGATAATAGAGGAGGCCAGGACACAAGAACAAGCCAGAATAAGGGAGGAGGCAAGTATAAAGGAGGAGAACAGAAAAAAGGAGGAGGCCAGGATAAAGGAAGAGGCCATAGTGAGGGAGGCAAGGTCAAGCGAGCTGGCCAGGATAAGAGAGGAGACCAGGATAAGAGAGGAGGATAGGATAAGAGAGGAAGACCGAAAAGATATGGAGGCTGTAGTGAGGGAGGCAAGGTCAAAGGAGTGGGGACAACAGCAGTGTCTGATAGAGAGTGAGAAGTGGGAAGAAAAGCAGTGTCTGATGGGGGGTGAGGAGTGGGGGGAACAGCAGTGTCTGATGGGAGGTGAGGAGTGGGAGGAACAGCAGTGACTGATGGGGGGTGAGGAGTGGGAGGAACAGCAGTGTCTGATGGGGGGTGAGGAGTGGGAGGAACAGCAGTGTCTACTGGGTGGTGAGAAATGGGAGGAACAGCAGTGTCTGCTGGGGGGTGAGGAGTGGGAGGAACAGCAGTGTCTGATGGGGGGTGAGGAGTGGGAGGAACAGTAGTGTCTGCTGGGTGGTGAGAAGTGGGAGGAACAGCAGTGTCTGCTGGGGGGTGAGGAGAGGGAGGAACAGCAGTGTCTAATGGGGGATGAGGAGTGGGAGGAACAGCAGTGTCTGCTGGTGGTTGAGGAATGGAGGGAACAGCAGTGTCTGATGGGGGGTGAGGAGTGGGGGGAGTGGCATGTACACTCACAGTGCCAGCCTGACCCAGTGTCACTGATCGATGGCCCCAGTCTGCTATGGGGTGAGGAGTTGAGGCAACATCAGTGTCTGTTGGGGGGTGAGGAGTGGAGGGAACCCCCATATCTCATCACTGCCATACCCCATACCAGCATCCTGAACAACGCCATGCTCCATACCAGAATCCTGATCACCGCCATGCCCCATACCAGCATCCTGATCACCGCCATAGGCCATAACAGCATCCTGATCACCGCCATACGCCATACAAGCATCCTGATCACCGCCATACCCCGTACCTGCATCTTGATCACCGCCATGCCAGCACCCTGTCTACTGCAGTGTCACTGATCGCTGCCCCCAGTCTGCTGGGGGGCGAGGAGTGGGGGGAGTGGCATGTACACTCACAGTGCCAGCCTGCAGTGTCACTGATCACTGCTTCCAGTCTGCTGGGGGGTGAGGAGTGGGAGGAACAGCAGTGTCTGATAGGGGATGAGGAGTGGGGGGAACAGTAGTGTCTGATGGGGGGTGAGGAGTGGGAGGAACAGCAGTGTCTGATAGGGTTTGAGAAGTGGGAGGAACAGCAGTGTCTGATGGGGGGTGAGGAGTGGGAGGAACAGCAGTGTCTGATGGGGGGTGAGGAGTGGGAGGAACAGCAGTGTCTGATAGGGGGTGAGGAGTGGGAGGAACAGCAGTGTCTGATGGGGGGTGAGGAGTGGGAGGAACAGCAGTGTCTGCTGGGGGGTGAGGAGTGGGAGGAACAGCAGTGTCTGCTGGGGGTTGAGGAATGAAGGGAACAGCGGTGTCTGATCACCGCCATGCCAGCGCCCTGTCTACTGCAGTGTCACTGATCGCTGCCCCCAGTCTGCTGGGGGGTGAGGAGTGGGGGGAGTGGCATGTACACTCACAGTGCCAGCCTGCAGTGTCACTGATCGCTGCTTCCAGTCTGTTGGGGGGTGAGGAGTGGGAGGAACAGCAGTGTCTGATAGGGGATGAGGAGTGGGGGGAACAGTAGTGTCTGATGGGGCTGAGGAGTGGGAGGAACAGCAGTGTCTGATAGGGGGTGAGAAGTGGGAGGAACAGCAGTGTCTGATGGGGGGTGAGGAGTGGGAGGAACAGCAGTGTCTAATGGGGGGTGAGGAGTGGGAGGAACAGCAGTGTCTGATAGGGGGTGAGGAGTGAGAGGAACAGCAGTGTCTGATGGGGGGTGAGGAGTGGGAGGAACAGCAGTGTCTGCTGGGGGGTGAGGAGTGGGAGGAACAGCAGTGTCTGATAGGGGATGAGGAGTGGGGGGAACAGTAGTGTCTGATGGGGGGTGAGGAGTGGGAGGAACAGCAGTGTCTGATGGGGGGTGAGGAGTGGGAGGAACAGCAGTGATTGATGGGAGGTGAGGAGTGGGAGGAACAGCAGTGTCTGCTGGGGGTGAGGAGTGGGAGGAACAGCAGTGTCTAACGGGGGTGAGGAGTGGGAGGAACAGCTGTGTCTAATGGGGGGTGAGGAGTGGGAGGAACAGCAGTGTCTGCTGGGGGTTGAGGAATGAAGGGAACAGCGGTGTCTGATGGGGGGGGGGAGTGGGGGGAGTGGCATGTACACTCACAGTGCCAGCCTGACCCAGTGTCACTGATCGATGCCCCCAGTCTGCTATGGGGTGAGGAGTGGGGGAAGTAGCATGTACACTCACAGTGCCAGCCTGCAGTGTCACTGATCGCTGCCCCCAGTCTGCTGGGGGGGTGAGGAGTGGGGGGAGTGGCATGTATACTCACAGTGCCAGCCTGCAGTGTCACTAATCGCTGCCCCCAGTCTGCTGGGGGGGGGGAGTGGGGGGAGTGGCATGTACACTCACAGTGCCAGCCTGCAGTTTCACTGATCGCTGCTTCCAGTCTGCTGGGGGGGTGAGGAGTGGGAGGAACAGCAGTGTCTGCTGAGAGGTGAGGAGTGGGAGGAACAGCAGTGTCTGATGGGGGGTGAGGAGTGGGAGGAACAGCAGTGTCTGCTGGGGGGTGAGGAGTGGGAGGAACAGCAGTGTCTGATGAGGGGTGAGGAGTGGGAGGAACAGCAGTGTCTGCTGGGTGGTGAGGAGTGGGAGGAACAGCAGTGTCTGCTGGGTGATGAGGAGTGGGAGGAACAGCAGTGTCTGCTGGGAGGTGAGGAGAGGGAGGAACAGCAGTGTCTAATGGGGGATGAGGAGTGGGAGGAACAGCAGTGTCTGCTGGTGGTTGAGGAATGGAGGGAACAGCAGTGTCTGATGGGGGGTGAGGAGTGGGGGGAGTGGCATGTACACTCACAGTGCCAGCCTGACCCAGTGTCACTGATCGATGCCCCCAGTCTGCTATGGGGTGAGGAGTGGAGGCAACATCAGTGTCTGTTGGGGGGTGAGGAGTGGAGGGAACCCCCATATCTCATCACTGCCATACCCCATACCAGCATCCTGATCACTGCCATGCTCCATACCAGCATCCTGATCACCGCCATAGGCCATAACAGCATCCTGATCACCGCCATACGCCATACCAGCATCCTGATCACCTCCATACCCCGTACCAGCATCTTGATCACCACCATGCCAGCGCCCTGTCTACTGCAGTGTCACTGATCGCTGCCCCCAGTCTGCTGGGGGGCGAGGAGTGGGGGGAGTGGCATGTACACTCACAGTGCCAGCCTGCAGTGTCACTGATCGCTGCTTCCAGTCTGCTGGGGGGTGAGGAGTGGGAGGAACAGCAGTGTCTGATAGGGGATGAGGAGTGGGGGGAACAGTAGTGTCTGATGGGGGGTGAGGAGTGGGAGGAACAGCAGTGTCTGATAGGGGGTGAGAAGTGGGAGGAACAGCAGTGTCTGATGGGGGGTGAGGAGTGGGAGGAACAGCAGTGTCTGATGGGGGTGAGGAGTGGGAGGAAAAGCAGTGTCTGATAGGGGGTGAGGAGTGGGAGGAACAGCAGTGTCTGATGGGGGGTGAGGAGTGGGAGGAACAGCAGTGTCTGCTGGGGGGTGAGGAGTGGGAGGAACAGCAGTGTCTGATAGGGGATGAGGAGTGGAGGGAACAGTAGTGTCTGATGGGGGGTGAGGAGTGGGAGGAACAGCAGTGTCTGATGGGGGGTGAGGAGTGGGAGGAACAGCAGTGTCTGATGGGGGGTGAGGAGTGGGAGGAACAGCAGTGTCTGCTGGGGGGTGAGGAGTGGGAGGAACAGCAGTGTCTGCTGGGGGGTGAGGAGTGGGAGGAACAGCAGTGTCTAATGGGGGTGAGGAGTGGGAGGAACAGCTGTGTCTAATGGGGGGTGAGGAGTGGGAGGAACAGCAGTGTCTGCTGGGGGTTGAGGAATGAAGGGAACAGCGGTGTCTGATGGGGGGGGGAGTGGGGGGAGTGGCATGTACACTCACAGTGCCAGCCTGACCCAGTGACATTGATCGATGCCCCCACTCTGCTATGGGGTGAGGAGTGGGGGGAGTAGCATGTACACTCACAGTGCCAGCCTGCAGTTTCACTGATCGCTGCTTCCAGTCTGCTGGGGGGGTGAGGAGTGGGAGGAACAGCAGTGTCTGATAGGGGATGAGGAGTGGAGGGAACAGTAGTGTCTGATGGGGGGTGAGGAGTGGGAGGAACAGCAGTGTCTGATGGGGGGTGAGGAGTGGGAGGAACAGCAGTGTCTGATGGGGGGTGAGGAGTGGGAGGAACAGCAGTGTCTGCTGGGGGGTGAGGAGTGGGAGGAACAGCAGTGTCTGCTGGGGGGTGAGGAGTGGGAGGAACAGCAGTGTCTAATGGGGGTGAGGAGTGGGAGGAACAGCTGTGTCTAATGGGGGGTGAGGAGTGGGAGGAACAGCAGTGTCTGCTGGGGGTTGAGGAATGAAGGGAACAGCGGTGTCTGATGGGGGGGGAGTGGGGGGAGTGGCATGTACACTCACAGTGCCAGCCTGACCCAGTGACATTGATCGATGCCCCCACTCTGCTATGGGGTGAGGAGTGGGGGGAGTAGCATGTACACTCACAGTGCCAGCCTGCAGTTTCACTGATCGCTGCTTCCAGTCTGCTGGGGGGGTGAGGAGTGGGAGGAACAGCAGTGTCTGCTGAGGGGTGAGGAGTGGGAGGAACAGCAGTGACTGATGGGGGGTGAGGAGTGGGAGGAACAGCAGTGTCTGATGGGGGGTGAGGAGTGGGAGGAACAGCAGTATCTGATAGGGGGTGAGGAGTGGGAGGAACAGCAGTGTCTGATGGGGGGTGAGGAGTGGGAGGAACAGCAGTGTCTGCTGGGGGGTGAGGAGTGGGAGGAACAGCAGTGTCTGATAGGGGATGAGGAGTGGGGGGAACAGTAGTGTCTGATGGGGGGTGAGGAGTGGGAGAAACAGCAGTGTCTGATGGGGGGTGAGGAGTGGGAGGAACAGCAGGGTCTGATGGGTGGTGAGGAGTGGGAGGAACAGCAGTGTCTAATGGGGGTGAGGAGTGGGAGGAACAGCAGTGTCCGCTGGGGGTTGAGGAATGAAAGGAACAGCGGTGTCTGATGGGGGGGGAGTGGGGGGAGTGGCATGTACACTCACAGTGCCAGCCTGACCCAGTGTCACTGATCGATGCCCCCAGTCTGCTATGCGGTGAGGAGTGGGGGGAGTAGCATGTATACTCACAGTGCCAGCCTGCAGTGTCACTGATCGCTGCCCCCAGTCTGCTGGGGGGGGGGGAGGAGTGGGGGGAGTGGCATGTACACTCACAGTGCCAGCCTGCAGTTTCACTGATCACTGCTTCCAGTCTGCTGTGGGGGTGAGGAGTGGGAGGAACAGCAGTGTCTGCTGAGGGGTGAGGAGTGGGAGGAACAGCAGTGACTGATGGGGGGTGAGGAGTGGGAGGAACAGCAGTGTCTGATGGGGGGTGAGGAGTGGGAGGAACAGCAGTGTCTGCTGGGGGGTGAGGAGTGGGAGGAACAGCAGTGTCTGATGGGGGTGAGGAGTGGGAGGAACAGCAGTGTCTGCTGGGTGGTGAGGAGTGGGAGGAACAGCAGTGTCTGCTGGGTGGTGAGGAGTGGGAGGAGCAGCAGTGTCTGCTGGGGGGTGAGGAGTGGGAGGAGCAGCAGTGTCTAATGGGGGATGAGGAGTGGGAGGAACAGCAGTGTCTGCTGGTGGTTGAGGAATGGAGGGAACAGCAGTGTCTGATGGGGGGTGAGGAGTGGGGGGAGTGGCATGTACACTCACAGTGCCAGCCTGACCCAGTGTCACTGATCGATGCCCCCAGTCTGCTATGGGGTGAGGAGTGGAGGCAACATCAGTGTCTGTTGGGGGGTGAGGAGTGGAGGGAACCCCCATATCTCATCACTTCCATACCCCATACCAGCATCCTGAACAACGCCATGCTCCATACCAGAATCCTGATCACCGCCATGCTCCATACCAGCATCCTGATCACCGCCATACGCCATACCAGCATCCTGATCACCGCCATACCCCGTACCAGCATCTTGATCACCACCATGCCAGCGCCCTGTCTACTGCAGTGTCACTGATCGCTGCCCCCAGTCTGCTGGGGGGCGAGGAGTGGGGGGAGTGGCATGTACACTCACAGTGCCAGCCTGCAGTGTCACTGATCGCTGCTTCCAGTCTGCTGGGGGGTGAGGAGTGGGAGGAACAGCAGTGTCTGATAGGGGATGAGGAGTGGGGGGAACAGTAGTGTCTGATGGGGGGTGAGGAGTGGGAGGAACAGCAGTGTCTGATAGAGGGTGAGAAGTGGGAGGAACAGCAGTGTCTGATGGGGGGTGAGGAGTGGGAGGAACAGCAGTGTCTGATGGGGGGGTGAGGAGTGGGAGGAACAGCAGTGTCTGATAGGGGGTGAGGAGTGGGAGGAACAGCAGTGTCTGATGGGGGGTGAGGAGTGGGAGGAACAGCAGTGTCTGCTGGGGGGTGAGGAGTGGGAGGAACAGCAGTGTCTGATAGGGGATGAGAAGTGGGGGGAACAGTAGTGTCTGATGGGGGGTGAGGAGTGGGAGGAACAGCAGTGTCTGATGGGGGGTGAGGAGTGGGAGGAACAGCAGTGTCTGATGGGGGTGAGGAGTGGGAGGAACAGCAGTGTCTGCTGGGGGGTGAGGAGTGGGAGGAACAGCAGTGTCTAATGGGGGTGAGGAGTGGGAGGAACAGCTGTGTCTAATGGGGGGTGAGGAGTGGGAGGAACAGCAGTGTCTGCTGGGGGTTGAGGAATGAAGGGAACAGTGGTGTCTGATGGGGAGGGGGGGGTGGGTGGGGGGAGTGGCAGGTACACTCACAGTGCCAGCCTGACCCAGTGTCACTGATCAATGCCCCCAGTCTGCTATAAGGTGAGGAGTGGGGGGAGTAGCATGTACACTCACAGTGCCAGCCTGCAGTTTCACTGATCGCTGCTTCCAGTCTGCTGGGGGGGTGAGGAGTGGGAGGAACAGCAGTGTCTGCTGAGGGGTGAGGAGTGGGAGGAACAGCAGTGACTGATGGGGGGTGAGGAGTGGGAGGAACAGCAGTGTCTGATGGGGGGTGAGGAGTGGGAGGAACAGCAGTGTCTGCTGAGGGGTGAGGAGTGGGAGGAACAGCAGTGACTGATGGGGGGTGAGGAGTGGGAGGAACAGCAGTGACTGATGGGGGGTGAGGAGTGGGAGGAACAGCAATGTCTGATGGGGGGTGAGGAGTGGGAGGAACAGCAGTGTCTGATGGGGGGTGAGGAGTGGGGGGAACAGTAGTGTCTGATGGGGGGTGAGGAGTGGGAGGAACAGCAGTGTCTGATGGGGGGTGAGGAGTGGGAGGAACAGCAGTGTCTGATGGGTGGTGAGGAGTGGGAGGAACAGCAGTGTCTGATGGGGGTTGAGGAATGAAGGGAACAGCGGTGTCTGATGGGGGGGGGGGAGTGGGGGGAGTGGCATGTACAATCACAGTGCCAGCCTGACCCAGTGTCACTGATCGATGCCCCCAGTCTGCTATGGGGTGAGGAGTGGGGGGAGTAGCATGTATACTCACAGTGCCAGCCTGCAGTGTCACTGATCGCTGACCCCAGTCTGCTGGGGGGGGAGGAGTGGGGGGAGTGGCATGTACACTCACAGTGCCAGCCTGCAGTTTCACTGATCGCTGCTTCCAGTCTGCTGGGGGGGTGAGGAGTGGGAGGAACAGCAGTGTCTGCTGAGGGGTGAGGAGTGGAAGGAACAGCAGTGTCTGCTGAGGGGTGAGGAGTGGAAGGAACAGCAGTGTCTGATAGGGGATGAGGAGTGGGAGGAACAGCAGTGTCTGCTGGGGGGTGAGGAGTGGGAGGAGAGAGTGGCATGTACACTCACAGTGCCAGCCTGACCCAGTGTCACTGAGTGCATAGCAAAGCTTTCCTTGGTGGTATGTTTATCCCCAAGAAAAATTCTATGTATTTTAACCACTTCAGCCCCGGACCATTTGGCTGGCCAAAGACCAGAGCAATTTTTGCGATTCGGCACTGCTTCGCTTTAACTGACAATTGCGCGGTCGTGGGATGTGGCTCCCAAACAAAATTGATGTTCTTTTTTCCCCACAAATAGAGCTTTCTTTTTGTGGTATTTGATTAACTCTGCGGTTTTTATTTTTTGCGCTATAAACAAAAAAAGAGTGGCAATTTTGAAAAAAAAAAGCAATATTTTTTACTTTTTTGCTATAATAAATATCCCCAAAAAATATTTAAAAAAAATATTTTTTTTCCTCAGTTTAGGCCAATACGTATTCTTCTACATATTTTTGTTAAAAAAAAATAGCAATAAGCGTTTATTGATTGGTTTGCGCAAAAGTTATATCGTCTGCAAAATAGGGGATAGTTTTATGGCATTTTTATTAATACTTTTTTTTTACTAGTAATGGCGGCGATCAGCGATTTTTATCGTGACTGCGACATTATGGCGGACAGATCGGACACTTTTGACGCTATTTTGGGATCATTCACATTTATACAGCGATCAGTGCGATTAAAAATGCATTGATTACTGTGTAAATGTGACTGACAGTGAAGGGGTTAACCAGGAGGGGGCGCTGCAGGGGTTACGTGTGTCCTAGGGATGTGTTCCAACTGTGGGGGGGAGGGGCTACGTGTGACACTACACTGATCACCGCTCCCGATTAGAGGGAGCTGTGATCAGTGACAGTGTCACTAGGCAGAAAGGGGAAATATTTGTTTACATTAGCATTTCCCTGTTCTTCAGCTCCGTGAGACGATCGCGGGTATCCCCGCGGACATCGAGTCCGCGGGACCCGTGATCACACTCATGGAGCTCGCGGCAGGTTTAATGGAGTCCATTAAAGAAAAAAAAATTTAGGGTGGAACTCTGCTTTAAGGACCGAGCCTCTTTTTGATATTTGTTGTTTACAGGTTAAAAACAATTTTTTTTGGTAGAAAATTACTTAGAACCCTCAAACATTATACATTTTTTTTCTAACACCCTAGAGAATAAAATGGCAGTCGTTGCAATACTTTCTGTCACACCGTATTTGCGCAGCGGTCTTACAAGCGCACTTTTTTTGGAAAAAATACACTTTTTTAAATTAAAAAATAAGACAACCGTAAAGTTAGCCCAATTTTTTTTTTATGTTGTGAAAGATAATGTTTCGCCGAGTAAATTGATACCCAACATGTCACGCATCAAAATTGCACCTGCTCGTGGGATGGCGACAAATTTTTACCCTTAAAAATCTCCATAGGTGATGTTTAAAAAATTCTACAGATTGCATGTTTTGAGTTATAGAGGAGGTCTAGGGCTAGAATTATTGCTCTCGCTCTACCGATCATGGCGATACCTCACATGTGTGGTTTAAACACCGTTTTCATATGCGGGCGCTACTCACGTATGCATTCGCTTCTGCAGGCGAGCTCGGCGAGACGGGGCACGTTTTAAATTTTTATTTTTTTAAATTTATTTTACCTTTTATTTTTTATTTTTACACTGTTCTTTTAAAAAAAAAAATGTGTCACTTTTATTCCTATTACAAGGAATGTAAACATCTCTTGTAATTGAAAAAAAGCATGACAGGACCTCTTAAATATGAGACAGGTAGTAGGTGGCATTGATGGGTACTTATGGGTGGCACTGATGGGTACTCATGGGTGGCACTGATAGGTGGCATGGATGGGCACTGATGGGCACTGATAGGTGGGGACTGATGGGCACGGATGGGCACTGACAGGTGGCAGCGATGGACACTGATGGGTGGCACTGATGACACTGATTGGTGGCACTGATGCCCCCAAGGGTGGCATTGCTGGGCATCACTGCAATATAACCCCTTCCCGCCGAGCGTACGCAGATGTGCATACTCGGCATTCCAAGCAGCTGCAGGCATCATCCCGGTACCGTTGTTTAGAGCGGGCGATCAGCTATCCGAGTATAACAACCGATGCGGCTAAAAGCCGCTCGGCTGTTATACCGGAGGAGCGGGAGGGGACGCCCCCCCTCCCGCCGCCTCCCGCCGCTCTTACCGGGCCTCCCGTGCGATCGGAAGCCCGGTGACCGATCGGCTGCCTCCGGTGGCTGGGGGCGGGCTGGAACGAAGCCGTGGGTGGCTTCGTTCCAGCCTTCTAATTGTCACTTCCTGTTTACTCAGCTGCCAATGGCGCCGGTTTAAAAAAAAATACACAGTATTCAGAATCGCCGTTTTTGGTGATCTGAATACTTTGAAGTGCAAAGGAGGGATCGGGGGTCTTTTAGACCCTCGATCCCTCCATAAAGAGTACCTGTCACCACCTATTACTGTCACAAGGGATGTTTACATTCCTTGTGACAGCAATAAAAGTCATTAAATTTTTTTTTTTTAAACACAATTTATAAGTATAAAAATAAATAATAATAAAAAAAATGTTTTTAAAGCGCCCCCGTCCCCGCAAGCTCGCGCAGCAAAGAAAACGCATACGGAAGTCGCGCCCACATATGTAAACGGTGTTCAAATCACACATGTGAGGTATCGCCGCGATCGTCAGAGTGAGAGCAATAATTCTAGCACTAGAACTCCTCTGTAACGCTAACCTGATAAACGTAAAAAAAATTTAAACCGTCGCCTATGGAAATTCTTAGGTACCGTAGTTTGTCGCCATTCCACGAGTGCGTGCAATTATAAAGCGTGACATGTTTGGTATCTATTTACTCGGCGTAACATCATCTTTCACATTATAAAAAAAAATTGGAGTAACTTTACTGTTTGGATTTTTTTAAATTCATGAAAGTGTCCATTTTCCAAAAATTTGTGTTTAAAACACCGCTGCACAAATACCGTCTGATATAAAATATTGCAACAATCTCCATTTTATTCTCTAGATTCTCTACTAAAAAATATATATATAATGTTTGGGGGCTCTAAGTAATTTTCTAGCAAAAAATACGGATTTTAACTTGTAAACACCAAATTTCAAAAATAGGCTTAGTCATGAAAGGGATAATGGTGCCAATCAGTGCCCATTTGTGGGCACTGATTGGCACAGATTGGGCACATTGGGCACATGTGGATGGCCATGGGGTACATACCTGACCATCCACATGTTGCCCCCTTCCCTGGTGGTCCTAGTGGCGATCCCTGGTGGTCCAGTGTGATCATCTGAGGGGGGGCTGCGCTGATAAACAATCAGCGCAGACCCCCCCTGTCAGGAGAGCTGCCGATCGGCTCTCCTTTACTCGCATCTGCCAGACGCGAGTGAGGAAAAGCCGATCAACGGCTCTTCCTATTGTCATCGTGATCAGCCGTGATTGGACATGGCTGATCACGTGGTAAAGAGCCTCCGCCGGACTGACTGACACACTGCTCCACCGATCGCTACAACGCCCAGTCAGGATAACTGAACCATCATCCGGCTGTCATCTGCTATGGGCCGGGCGGGAAGTGGTTAAAAAAATTTAAAATGGCCCTTTGAGAGCTATGGGCGGAAGTGATGTTTTGACCTCGCTTCCGCCCTGCAATGGTATGGAGATGGGTGGGGGCCATCTTCCCCTCACTCATCTCCATGTTACACAAGGGACAACATCCGATCGCCTCCGCCGCTGCCGATGGCTCTGGTAAGCGGCGGAGGGCACCGGAGCTCAGCGGGAGGGGGGACCCTCTCCCGCCGCCTTTAAAAGTGATCTCGCGGTGAATCCGCTGCAGAGACCACTTTTATCGGAAAGCGGACCGCTGGCCGAAGAAGAGGATACCGGGGTTATGGCAGCTAGCAACCTACAACGCAGGCCTACAACGTGGGGCTAGGTAAGCCGACTGGAAACTGGCTGGAGGCTGGGTGGTGTTGGGGAGAAATCATCACTTCAGCGCTGCATCTCGGGAGGGTGTTTCGCAGGCCTCGGGCTAAGCAGAAGCACCTGCATGACGCCCACATTGGGCTCCTCCCTAAACTCCTGTTTTTAACGCAGACTGTTGGACAGGTTAATTTGGTCAGTTGGCAGACTGGTGGGTGAGTTGAGCTATGGAATGTTCTGTTTTTGTCTTTCATGTGTTTGCCCTTCCATGTGCTCCTTGCTGTGAAGGCCAGTTATAGGTGGGGGCAGGGGCCATTTGTTTGTTACTGGTGTATATTTGGTCCGGGAACACACTGTACACCTTTGCTGCTATTGTGCTCTTGCTGGGTGTTCAGTGTGCTCCTGTTCCTTTAAGGGGGATTGGGCTGCCCCCAGGCCCACCTGCCCCTCACCTATCCATTTAATGCATGTGCTTCCATTGTGGAGACGCTTATAAATTCAGTAGCGTTAGGACTGCAAGCATACACAGGGTGCCGTGAAGTGGCCTTGCAGCTTATGCGTGCGTTTGCAAATGCGTGATAACTAAACTCCTGTTTTTAACGCAGACTGTTGGACAGGTTAATTTGGTCTGTTGGCAGACTGGTTGATGAGTTGAGCTATGGAATGTTCTGTTTTTGTCTTTCATGTGATAGCCCTTTCATGTGCTCCTTGCTGTGAAGGCCAGTTATAGGTGGGGGCAGGGGCCATTTGTTTGTTACTGTTCAGGGTTTCACAGGTTGGGAATTAGATTGCTTCCCCCTGCCTCTGGAAAAAGCTTCCAGAACTTAGGACGGGAGATTCAAAACAACCAGCCTGAATATTTATTGGGTTCCAGAATATTTAACCATTCCCTGGAGGGGAAGTGTACAGAAGGGAGCCAGAGTGTAGCTAAATAGTTGGAGACACTAGAGAGTAGGGATGAGCTTCGAGTTCGAGTCGAATTCATGTTCGACTCGAACATCAGTTGTTTGCCAGTTCGCCGAACAGCGAACAATTGGGGGTGTTCGCGGCAAATTCGAAAGCCGCGGAACACCCTTTTTAAAGTCTATGGGAGAAATCAAAAGTGCTAATTTTAAAGGCTTATATGCATGGTATTGTCATAAAAAGTGTTTGGGGACTTGGGTCCCGCCCCAGGAGACATGTATCAATGCAAAAAAAAGTTTTAAAAACTGACATTTTTTCGGGAGCAGTGATTTTAATAATGCTTAAAGTCAAACAATAAAAGTGTAATATTCCTTTAAATTTCGTACCTGGGGGGTGTCTATAGTATGCCTGTAAAGGCGCACATGTTTCCTGTGTTTAGAACAGTCTGACAGCAAAATGACGGAGGACTTGAATGGACTTTGCTTAGAAGTGATTGCAGAACCACACCACAAGGGACCTGCTCCAGGAGGAGGTCAGAGGTGGGGCAGAGGCAAGCCGGGTCTACACAGGAAGACAAATGTAGAAGTTCGGGTCACAGGTAAATCCAGAACTATCTATAGACCACTTAGCAATCTGTCCATGTCCCTTTACAACACCATTGGCAAGCATGCACGTGTACTTACGAGCATGCTGCTTAGCATGCCCGCTAATATGTTCACACTTGCATGTTAGCACACATCTGACAGTAATTTTATGCTCAGAAACATGCACATCCACTCGTCTTCTCATATTGGAGCACATTTGACCACATTGTAAGGAATTGCTTTACTATGTATATGGGATTTTGAAGTTTAAAAGCATATTTTTCAGTGTTTAGTAGCTATTGAGGATTAAACCACATGATTTTTTTTAAATGTATTATAGACTTCATTGGTTAGATTTTTTTTGCATTTGAATTTCCAAGGTCTTCACACAACCTAGGGCCTTTACAGAGGGTTCCCACTTTCCGTTGCATTTTTCAGTTGTTTTATATTATGAAGAATATAAGATTAGGAGATGGAATACATGAGAGAACTATTTCAGGGGATCTTACTGCTGGAGTATTCAAGAATATAATAATCCCTTTGGGGGGGGGGGGGGTCCTGGCCTTTGAAAGGAAATAAAAATGCATATAGATTTTATCTCAAACAATACATTATTTTCTTCAGTTTGTCAGAATATTATGGAAGAAGTCAACCAAACATCCAGCAGAAGGTTCATCCTTCTTGGACTATCCTCCAAATATAGTAAATCTCCCCCTATATGTTGTGAATCCTCTACTTATTATATTAACCACCTCTTGCCCACACTGTAGCTGAAAGATTGCTAAAGAGCAGGCTCACATTGCCGGGAGGGCATCTATGGATGTCCTCCAGTGATCATGCTTCCCGCGCACCCCCTGTGGCACGCAGCGGCACAGATCTGTGATCCCTGTGTCCTATAGACCCAGCTGACCGCAGATTGGGGTAAAGAGTCAGTCACAGCGACTCTTTACCATGTGACCAGCCGTGTCCAATCACAGCTGATCACAGTGTAAACAGTATTTGCCAGTTATTGGCAGTCCTCTCCCCATGCTGCCAGTCCCTCACACAGGGGACATCTACATTGATAATCAGGGCACTGATCATCAGTGTCCTGATGATCAGTGCAGTCCCAACAGTGCCTGTCAGTGCTGCCAATCTGTGCCTGTCAGTGCTGCCAATCAGTACCCATCAGTGATGCCTATCAGTGCCACCTATCAGTGCCTATCAGTGTCACCCATGTGTGCCGCCTATCATTGCCCATCAGTGCCGCCTATCAGTGCCACCTATCAGTAGCCATCACTTCCGCTTATCAGTGCCCAAAAGTGCCACATATCAGTGCAGCCTCATCAGTGCCACCTCATCAGTGCCCATCAGTGAAGGAGAAAAATTATTATTTAGAACATTTTATAACTAAAAAAAACTTTGTGACAGCGCTGAAAGCGGAAAATTGGCCTGGGCAGAAAGGGGGTGAAAGTGCCCGGTAGGCGAATGGTTAAAGCTGGTTTTACATTCTATTGGTGAGATCTTACTCCAGGTTTCTAGATCTGCACACTTGCTTGTAAACAGGTTTAGTTAGCTAGTCTGCCACTAGGTGGCTCGGTATCAAAATTTGTGAGTGTCCCGGACAATTGGTGGCAGTTGGGAACTATGCTAATGACTTTGGGATCAGGACACTAACTTCAGGGAGCATACCCTGCTTGGTAGAGCTATGGAGTGGGACTTAAAAGGAGAGACTAGTATACTATAGAAGGCACCTTGTTAATCTCGGCTGACAGAGCAGGATGCCTCACCTTGAGAATCTTTATCAGCATGATAAAGTCAATGACTCCGCCCAATGTGTTATTACATCATGTCATGTGGCTTCCACAGGGGTGTTTGGTTGAGTTACACATCATAGTCCCCTCCCCCCCATCCCAAATCCCTAATACTTTGATGCTCCATAGGAATATGCCTTATCACTTCCTGGTTGAGTGTGGTGACGTCACCTGACTCCACCAAACGCGTTACATCATGTCACGTAGCTTCCTCAGGGGTCTTTGTTTGAGAGCAAAATGCTGCAGACATAGTATACAGGGGAGATGGGTCCCCACACTGTGGTGCTCCCAAGGGGAGAGAGACTATGCAAAAGGGAAGGTGGCTTAAGAGTGCTGTGTAATGTGCTGCTCTTACATAATGATCACTACGGTATGTCCACCATATGTGTGATTGGCAAAGTAATGTCTATGTGATGTGATGTGTCAATGCCATCTTCTGAAGAACACCAGTAAAGTGTGGAAACTATATCTTTTGTGTGGACATCCCCTTCTTTGAATATAAAGGGTAATGGCAGGCGATGTCGTGGAAAGGCCTCTGGCAAACAGATGGACACCTTATGGTGGAAGTAGAGGGTTACAAGCAGGTGGGTCATTGTTCTATCTTAGAAGAAGTGCAGTGGAGTTGGGGGTGCCAACACCCAGCCAGTCAGAAGCCCCTCCACATGCTGTGCCCATTATGAGGGTCTCCCACATCCTTGCTGAATTTTATATTTGATTTATAATATGAGGAGATGCCAGGACACACAAATGTGGATGGAAACAGCCAAAATGTCCAGGTGGACAGGAACAGAACTGGGAATTATAGCAAAAAGATCTCACTGTTGGAGTATCCAAGTATCCAGCTCACCATGCCCCACCTTTAATGAGATATCACATTTTTTGGTGGGCTGACCCATTAAAAAGATGATATTGCAACCATGAATATGGCAGTCTTCATGTCAAAAGCCCATTAGATTTCAATAGGGAGAGATTTACACCTAAAGCTGGAAACCCCCATGTGTGGACTTGCTGACTTCAGTATAATGGCAATGGTCATTTGTACATTAAAGAGGAACTCCAGCCGAAACCTTAGCTTTGGACAGAAAACTAAAGTCCTCAAGTATACCACAATATACTTCTTCCTTCACTAACTGTGTACAATATTATTCCTAAATTTGATCCACCATGTTGAAAAATTAATGTCTATAAAAAGTCCAATTTTATTTATAAGCAATTATTCCAAATTCATTGTGGTCCACTCCAGTACAGGCTTTCCTTCACCATGTGGACATTCTTCACCCTAGATGTGCTTTCACCTTTGGGGTATGACCTACGAATTATAAAGGTCACAATAAACCTTTCCCCTTCATGAGTTTCAATAGCACTTCCTGCCACATTTAAGTTTCCTCCATTTTCCAGGTGTGATGCAGCTCAAAGTAAAACATATAATACACTTACAGTGCTTTCTATAAAATCATCAACATTTATTAAAACATAAAAAAAAATTGACACTCACATTATTTTGTGCACACGGCAATAGTTCTTGCTTGATAAAATCCAATAGACATGCATTAACTGTGATCAGCACAGCTGCTCCACTGCATGCCTGATCACTTCCTGGTTGAGCATGATAAAGTTAACTGACTCCGCCCAATGTGTTATTACATCATGTCATGTGGCTTCCTCAAGGGTCTTTGATTGAGTTAAACATCCTAGTCCCTTCCCCCCATCCCCGATCCCAAATAATTTGATGCTCCATAGGAATATGCCTGATCACTTCCTATTTGAGAGTGGTGATGTCACCTGATTCCACCCAATGCATCTCATCTCTCATGTGGCTTCCTTAGGTGCCTTTGGTTGAGTTACACATAGTCCCTTCCCTCCATCCCCGATCTCAAAAACTTTGATGCTCTATAGAAATATGCCTGACCACTTCCTGGTTGAGCATGGTGACGTCACCCAACTCCACCCAACACGTTTCATAATGTCATGTGGCTTCCTCAGGGGTCTTTGGTTGAGTTACACATCATAGTCCCCTCCCATCCCTGATTCCTAATACTTTGATGTTCCATAAGAATATGCCTTATTACTTCCTGATTGAGTGTGGTAATGTCACCTTTTTCTGCCCATCACATTACATCATGTCATGTGGCTTCCTTAGGGGTCTTTGGTTGAGTTACACAACATAGTCCCCTCCCTCCCATCCCTGATCCCTAATACTTTGATGCTCCATAAGAATATGGCTGATCACTTCCTGGTTTAGCTTGGTGACATCACTTGGCTCAGTGCAACGCATTACATCATGTCACCTGACTTCCTCTGGGGTCTTTGGTTGAGTTACACATCATAGTCCTCACCCCCCATCCCTCATACTTTGATGCCCCATAGGAATAAATAAGAGTGCAAAGTGTATGCATTAGCCCATCCAGGAATATTTTAACAAGCGGCTGTGCAATCTTTTCAATGATACCACCCTAGATCAGGGACAAATGAGTTTAGAGCCCAACTCCAGGAAACACGAAAATCCCCCCTTGCAGTGGGCCCCCAAACCTCATTAAAAATTATTTATTTATTTATTGCAGGTACTCATATAGTGCCAACAATTTATGCAGCACTTTACATATATATTGCACATTCACATCAGTCCCTGCCCTCAAGGAGCTTACAATCTAAGGTCCCAAACTCATATTTATAAACACACATTTGAGGACCAATTCAGACAGGAGCCAATTAACCTACCAAAAATATTCAGTGAAAAGGCATAAATTGAAAGAAAAATGTTAAAAATACTCAGACTTCTGATGGGCTCAACTAGGCAAACTTGACGTTCTTAGACCATGTTGTGAGATCCTGGGAAAGCTGATGATCCCAAATCTTGTAAGAAGATGCTCCAACACTGCAAGAATTTGCCTCTGCAAATTGCTGGATCTTCTCTGAGGATTTGGGATCCTCAGCTTCTCCAGGATCCCACAAGAATGCTCATCGATATCACTGGCACCTACAGAAAATGGGCGTAGTAAGGTAAGTCAAATAATATATACTTTATGGTGCAAAAACCGGGTGGCTACACATTTCGGGGCATTGGGCTCTCCCTGGCTGCTACCTGTGACAGCTCCGCAACACCTGGCCATGCTTCCATCGTGAACTCTGCATAGGTTCCACAGCTGCTTCCAGGAGCTACTCTGCAATACCTGGCTGCTTCCCTGTCGAACTCTGCAGATGCCCACAGGTTTACAGTATACGCCTTTTAACCTATTTTAACATGCAAGTGTATTTTTAATTATTTACTTGTGCTGGTAATAAAGTCTACACTTAGGTGGTGTTGCCCTCTGTCTTTTGAATATTTTTTTGCTTTTTAAGGTAATGTATTTAATATTTTTCTTTCAATGTCATAAACCAAGAACAAACATGAAAAATGTTGTAGCTTACCAGTCCTTAGATGTGGTGGTTGCATGTGTTTTCTTTGTTAATTTTTTCCCCTTTATATTTACCAGGTGATCCTGCCAGCAGGGCCGGGACAATGGGTGGGGCGCAGGGTGTATTGTAGAGAGGGGGAAGCCGCAAGTTTTTCTACTATAATGCTGACATGAGTAGTGACAGCAGATCAATACTTCTGTCAGCCCATCGCTGGAAGCGGCGAGGGAAGGAGGAGAAAGCCGGGAAGAGGTGTGGGCTTTGCTCTCTCTCCCCTGCCTCCTCCTAAGCTTGTACATAATGAGGGGGGGGGGGGGTAATTTGGCATCTTTGCCCTGGGCAATGGATGATCTTGTCACGGCACTGCCTGCCAGTATCACACTTCCTGTCCCAGGGTGGCAACAATTACAGACTGTACTGTAACTATGGAGGAACAGCATTGTCACCATGAGCTGCTCCCTCGATTTGGACCACCTTCTCCTATCCTCATCTCTATTACATAAGGGGAGGTGTTCTGTAGTCCACTGAGAACTGGGAAGGCTAATAACATGTTTGAGATTTTAATGCAGCGCCAGGAAGGGACAAATACACTGAATTTCGGGGAGGATCAACAGGTATTTTTCTATAGTACTTGCACAACGAATGCAGCCACCACATCTAAGATCTGGTAAAGTGCAATATATTACATTTTAGTTTAGGTTTAGATACAAATTAAACATAATAAATGGGACAAAAATCTAGTAAAAACTTGATTTTAGGTCTTGCCTCTTCTCTGCTGTCTTCTGGATGGAGGCAGTGAGCAGGATCCTATGTAATACACCATCATGGATCAAGATATAACTACACAATAAGCTGATAGATAAACGTAGGAAACTGTCTTCTTTGTTTGCTTTGATTGGTTTTAGTGATAAAGGAACATTTCCTTCCTGATGTTAATGTTAGTCCCATTATGTATTTTGTCATAAGTGCTTCCAAAGGAAAGATCAGTTCCTATTGTGCTTAGTCTTAGTAAAATATTCTGCAGAATTTATGAAATTCCAATGTAAATGCCCAAAGTGATTTTCAGAAGTGGTAGGCAATGTTTTGCACAGTTTTGTTTTTCAGTTCCTGTTTTCCCATCTGACCGCCACCATCCTGCACTGAAAACAGAAGTAGAAGACCATGAGATAAACCAGTAGATAGAAAAGAGACGTCATCAAAGTACTGTAAACATTTTAGATAAATATGATGCTGAAGGTCACCGAAACCGGTGACCACCTTCTAGCCCTCAACCATACCAGGGGCAGAATAAGATGGAACTGGTTTAGAATTAGACATGTGCACGCCAACAATTTTCATTTTGTTTTGTTTCGGATGCATTTATTCATTGAAGAATTTAGTGTCATCATATTCGTTATGTTGACCCGATTCATTTTTGTAGTTTGTTTCGTATATTCGTTAGTCTGGGTGGATTCAATTTTTTTTGCACTTTTCCCAGAAGATTGCTATATATTCCATATATTGTTGGACGGATTCGATATTTTCAGATGCTAGTCCAATCCACCAAGAGAAATGGCATGAGCTAATTGGACAAGATTGACTGGCGTCATGTGCATCCGATTTAACGAATGGAACAAAATTCAGATCCATTTGTTTTTCCGAATCTGAATTATCAAACGAATTAGAAAATTGAATTAATTTCCCCATGGGCCCGAACTACTATCCTGTCATGTGACATCATCCAAATGGAACGAATAAAAAAATACATTTGTGAATTTTGTTATAACTTTTTTTGGATTTGTTGCAATTCATTTCTGTGTCTATTCGGAGATTCAGATACTACCGAATCTTCAAAAATGAAACTTTTGTCCAAAAAAATTAATCAAAACGAAACAAATGCACATGTCAAGTTAGAATTAAGAAATCGAGTTTCTGTTCCAAATCTACAGATCAGGTTTAAACTTTTGGATATCCAAGACAGGATAAGATCTGATTGGTTACTTCGTAGGACTGACACGCTGGGGTTGATTTACTGGAAAAAAAGAGAAGATTCTCTTACCCTAGTGAATTTAGCAAGAAGAATAGTTAATTCTAAATACCCAAATCTTGTGCAAGAAAAATTCATGCAGAACTCCAGGTTACACTAATTGGTTTCCAAAATCAAAGCCCATCGTCATCTTTTTTTGCCCCCCCTCCTTGAGGTCCCCCTACTGTCTACATACCTTTAATGCAACGGATTCTCACTGGTCCATTGACTTCATGGTCCTTTCCCTTCTTCCTTAGTGATGGCGGGTGGCCCTTCCTCTGTGTAATGATATTCGAGCACCACCCAGTGCAGGGCTACTGTAAACCCAGGTCAGGATGATGATTCACCTCCAGGGGTTCACAGGAAGAGGATTTAATGATGCCCAGCAGTAGGATAGAGCAGACCTTCTACAGGGGACAGTGCTGAAGTGAAGGTGAGTACTCTGGTGAAAGTAGCATTTATTTTTTTTATTTTTATTTTACCTTAATTTCAGGCACTGTCCTCTGTAGAAGGTCTGCTCTGTCATACTGCTGGACTTCCTGCGAACCCAGGCTGCCACAGGAGTACTTAGCTTCAATCCAGCGCTGTCCCTTGTAGAAGGTCTGCTGTGTCCTACTGCTGAACTTCTCATGGACTGAGGCTGTCACAGGAGTACTTACCTTCAATCCAGCACTGTTCCCTGTAGAAGGTCTGCTGTGTCCTACTGCTGGACTTTCTGAAACCCAGGCTGTTACTGGAGTACCCTGCTTCATTCCAGCACTGTCCCCTGTAGAAGGTCCACTCTTTCTTACTGCTGGACCTCCTGGGAACCCAGGCTGTCACTGGAGTACACATCTTCAATCCAACTCTGTCCCCTGTAGAAGGTCCTACTGCTGAATGTCATTACACCCACTTCCTATGAGCCCAGGCTGTCACTGGTGTACTTACCTTCAACCCAACTCTGTTCCGTGTAGAATGTCTGCTCTGTCCTAGTGCTGGACTTCCTGTGAACCGAGGCTGTCACTGAAGTGCTTAACTTCAACTCAGCACTGTCCCATGTAGAAGGTCTGCTATGTCCTACTGCTGGATGTCATTACACCCACTTCCTATGAGCCCAGGCTGTCACTGGTGTACTTACCTTCAACCCAACACTGTCCCGTGTAGAATGTCTGCTGTGTCTTATTGCTGGACTTCCTGTGAGCCGAAGCAGTCACTGGAGTACTTACCTTCAACCCAACACTGTCCCCTGTGGAAGGTCTGCTCTGTCCTAGTGCTGGACTTCCTGTGAACCGAGGCTGTCACTGAAGTGCTTAACTTCAACTCAGCACTGTCCCCTGTAGAAGGTCTGCTATGTCCTACTGCTGGATGTCATAACACCCACTTCCTGTGAACCCAGGCTGTAACTGCAGTACTTACCTTCAATCCAGCACTGTCCCCTGTAGAAGGTCTGCTCTGTTATAATACTGGGCATCATTAAGCCCACTTCCTGTGAACCAAGGCTGTCATAGACACACACCCTGGAGGTGAATGATCATGCTAACCTGAGTTTACAGTAACCCTGGACTGAGTGGTGCTCACACATCATTATGGGGAGAGAAGACCACCTGCCACTGCTACAGAAGAAAGGAAAGGACCATGATATCACTGGACTACCAAGAAGACCCCTAGGAAAAAAAAATATGTATACTGTTATAGGGGGACATCAGGTAGGGGGTCAAAAAACATGGAAATGGGCTATGAATGCTTGAAAATTATTAGGCAATTGAAGCAAACACAGCTTCACTTTATTAAACTTGATTGACTTTGCCAAGTGAACATCCTGTTTTTCTAATATAACAAAACCTCAAAGCTCCACTTCGAGATAATGGTGCCTAGGCACACCTCCAAAGTTGAACCCCCAAGTGTGAACTTACAAGTCATTCCTCGACTAAAGCAAAAGAGGCCACCACATAATCCTGCCTTCACCGATTCTAGAATAGATTTACATACAGGGCTTTGGTTTACTATAGTATAGAGTTAATGTTTAGAAACACAGGTGTACCTTCCAGGGGCATTGAAGTCTTCAGTGCCAGATGTAGTGGATGAGATATAGGAAGAATGTTATCAAGGTGACATAGCCGGGCTGCAAAAATGATCCTGATGATTCTTGAAAGTCAGGATCCTAGAATTAAGAACAAGCAAGACAATTTTAAAGAACACATAATACTACAATTATGAGACACCTTTTCGGTCACCTCAGCCATGTAACTGAAACCACAATATATCATGATCAATCATTGCAACCTCCCCAGCCATGAGCTTCCAGCTATCCAGCATCCATGGCACTCTGGCCGAGAAAATATATATAAATGCATTGGAATGTTATGTATTTTCATCTACAGACAGCAGGTGGCGCTGATGATGCCTTTTCACATAATTCACAGGTTATTTTTATCTGCTTTGCTGTAGAAAAAAATGTTGTTTACAGAGCTAAAAAGTTCACGATTAATGCTGACATTTACACACATCAATGATTCGTATCAGTGACTCATTCTCCTGCTCTATTCACACTTCTCCATCTAAAGTTTAATGTAGAGAAATTGTGAAAGCAGATTCTAAATTGTTCTCTCTTTAACGGCTTCATTTTACCCCCTTCCTGACCAGAGCACTTTTTGCTATTTGACACTGCGCCGCTTTAACTGACAATTGCGCGGTCGTGCGACGTTGTACCCAAACAAAATCCTTTTTTTTCCACAAATAGAGCTTTCTTTTGGTGGTATTTGATCACTTCTGTGGTTTTTATTTTTTGCGCTATAAACAAAAAAAGAGCGTCAATTTTGAAAAAAAGCAAAATTTTTTTCTTTTTGCTATAATAAGTATCCCCCAAAAATATATAAAAAAACTATTTTTTTCCTCAGTTTTGACCGATATGTATTCTTCTACATATTTTTGGTAAAAAAAAATCGCAATAAGCAAATAGTGATTGGTTTGCGCAAAAGTTATAGCGTCTACAAAATAGGGGATAGTTTTATGGCATTTTTATTTTTAATTTTTTTTAATTAGTAATGGGGACGATCTCCGATTTTTTTCATGACTGCGACATTATGGCGGACACATCAGACACTTTTGATACTATTTTGGGACCACTGTCATTTATACAGCGATCAGTGCTATAAAAATGCATTGATTACTGTGTAAATGACACTGGCTGTGAAGGGGTTAACCACTAGGGGGCGATGAAGGGGTTAAGTGTGTCCTAGGGAGTGATTCTAACTGTGGGGGGATGGGCTACTAGTCACATGACAGCGATCACTGCTCCCGATGACAGGGAGCGGTGATCTCTGTCATGACACAAGCCAGAACGGGGAAGTACCTTGTTTACATAAGCACTTCCCCGTTCTGAGGCTCCGTGACGCGATCGCTGGGAGACCGGCGGACATCGAGTCCGCCGGTCCCGCGGGCACGGTCACGCTGTACGCGGCGGGTGCTTGCTATCCCCGCCTCTTAAAGGGGACGTACAGGTATGCCCATTTGCCCACCGCTGCCATTGTGCCGATGTATATCAGCGTGCAGCGGTCGGCAAGTGGTTAAAGAAATTATGATGTTCTTTAATTCTTAAGGCGTCTTTTTGCTAAATTTTTTGGATAGATTACAGAAGGATTGGAGCCAGGGCTGCTGTTAGATATCACGAGGCCTCATACAGCGTACCTGACAAGGCTCCTTTAATTATTTTGTTAAAAAATTTTCACAATGCTGTTGGGGGGATTGGATCTAAACAGACCCCTATCACCTCACTTTTGAGACAGAGAAAAGGACTGGGGACAAGGATCGTCAATCCTTTCTCTACAGTCTCAGCTGCAAGGTAGATGAATGAACAGGAAGCACTCTGTACAGAGGCTCCTGTTCATTCATAAACTGACGCATCGTAAACACAATTTACAATGCTTCAGTTATGAATGAACACAGTGAATGATCAGTTTTGATCACTAACTGTGTTCATTCAGAAAAGGAAAGGGGCTGGTAAATATGACATATTTACAGGTTGCTTCCCCTGCTCTCCATCCTGAAGTGATCCCATGTGCCCTGCAGCAGCTGGTGAGAGGGAGAGGAAGCTGGCACTGCTGCTTGAGGGGCGTGTGGGGGCAACATCAGCAGGAGAAAGGAGATCATCTACAGGAGGTGGTAATTAGTGAGGTGGGGGGGGGGGCATTTGCCAGAACAGATCCCCTGTAGTTCCACCCTGCAGCAGCTTAAAGTCAATGAAAGGGAGAGGAAGCTGGCAGTGTGGTAGGGCTGTCGGCGTAGGAGGGCACAAAGTGGGATTTGGGAAACAAGGGCAGGGGGAATCAGATCATGGACAAGAGGGGGTGATTGGTGCAGCGGGGTGATGGGCAATTACAGGAATCGATCCCCTGATCGATGTCCATGATCCAAATCTTCTTGCTGCCTGGGCCCCCCTGCTGAACTGATGGGGCCCGGGCCCAGCACAGGAGGACCAGTGATACCCCCCTTATCAGCAGCCCAGGTTAGAACCCCCTTTCAAGTTTTGTATTGCTGTCTGTGTCCTTACTAGTCCTTACTCTCCATTTTCTCTGGGTAATCCTTGTCACTGGGACTGAAAGTGAGGGGAAATCTTTAATGAGGACTGGGTGACAACCACCTAAGAAAGAATTGCCTTAACATTAGAGAGATTTCCTCTTACTCCCTGTTTTTCTCAGAGACAAGAAGAAAAGTCTCCCCAGTGGAACACAGATAGCAAAAACACAGGCGTTACAAGGTCTGATTACTCAGTGTGGCCCCCCCTTGCTGAAATTCTGCAATAATCTAAAAAAGAAAAAAACAGATTTAGATGATACTCAAATTTTCTCTGGCTTCTGCCCACAGGAACTAGAAGAGGGTGACATTATTCTCCTTCTAGCAAGATCCTGAGGAATACTGAGCAGTCTAAATCTTGCTGAGAATCTTGCACTGTATTGCAGTGTAGTCTTATGAGATTTGGAGTACTCAGCAATCCCCAGGATCTTGTCAACAGGATGATGTCATCAACCCCTGCACAGCAGAAGCCAGGAGGAAAGGTGAGTATTTTATCTTACTACTATCTTACCATCCGGTGATGTCACCCAGAGACCCCCCCTTCACATGTCTTGATGTCACAAAGGGACGGGGGTCTCCGGGTGACGTCACCGGGATGGCCACGCCCCATGGCTATATAAGACCTGGCAGACACCGGAGCTGACACAATGGCAGGAGGAACCGTTTTTTACATTTTTAGCGGGTCGGCGGCAGCGGAAGAAGAAGACATCGGCGGAGGGAGAAGATATCAGTGGAGGGAGAAGACATCGGCGGAGGGAGAAGACCAGAGGAAGAAGACATCAGAGAAGGGAGAAGACATTAGCGGAGGGAGAAGACCGGAGGAAGAAGACATCGGTGGCGGTACTGGAGAAAGAAGACATGTTAGAGCTATGATGTGGGACATTCTTCATTTTTAATAGAGGACTTGTCAAAAACCGTGTCTTGTTTTTTTGTAACACTCACTACACTGTTAGTTGTGGGGAAGAGGCCCTTATCCCCATCAACATGGGGACAAGGTGCTTTGGGCCCCAAAGCACCAACCCCCACATGTTGAAGGCATGTGGCCTGGTATGGTTCAGGGGGGGGCTCGCTCGCTCTCCCTCTTTCCTGACCTGCCGGGTTGCATGCTCAGATATGGGTCCGGTATGGATTCTGAGGGTGGACCCCATGCTGGTTTTTTTTTTTTTTTTTGCCGTGGGGGTTTCCCTTAATATCCATACCACTTCGGTCTGGTATTGTCTTTTCCTCCGGGGGGGGGACCCCCATGCCGTTTTTTTACATTTTGGTGTGGGGTTCCCCCTCAAGATCCATACCAGTCTCAAAAGGTCTGGTATGGATTCTGGGGGTGGACCCTAAGCCGTTTTTTTTTTTGCTGTGGGGTTTCCCCTCAAAATCCATACCAGACTTTGGTCTGCTTCGGTCTTGGGGGGGACCCCATGCCATTTTTTTCTTACATTTTGGCGGGGGGTACCCCCTCAATATCCATACCAGACTCAAAGGGCCTGGTATGGATCTGAGAGGGACCCCACGCTATTTTTAAAAAAAATTTGGGCGTGGGGTTCCCCTTCAAGATCCTCAGAGCATGCCACAAGTCGGGTCGTAATGTTAGCTGATCCGACTTGTGGCATGCTCTGAGGATCTTGTACGGGAAGCCCACACCCAAATTTAAAAAGACTTACATTCAAATCAATGGGCTGATATCGCGCCCAAGTTGGACCAAAGTAGTGCAGGAACTTTTATCAAAGTTGGACCAGTTAAGACGGCTCTAATAGGGAACCATTGATTTTGACATGTCCTGCTCTTTAAGTGCATGTCAGGCCAGTGTGAACTGGCCCTAAAACCTGGAAGCTGATTGGTTTCTATGCACAGCTGTACCAGATTTTGCACCCTCCAGTTTTAACCACTTACTTACTGGGCACCTAAACCCCCGTCCTGCCTGCCCAGACCAATTTTCAGCTTTTAGCTCTGTCACTCTTTGAATGACAATTGCGTGGTCATACAACACTGTACCCTAATGAAATTTTTATAATTTTTTCCCACAAATAGGGCTTTCTTTTGGTGGTATTTGATCACCTCTGGGTTTTTTATTTTTTATTAAAAAAAAGAAAGACCGACATTTAAAAAAATAAATATAAAACCGTTTTATATTTTGTTAATAAATTTTGCAAACAGGTAATTTTTCTCCTTCATTGATGTTCGCTGATGAGGCTACACTGATGGGCACTGATAGGCTGCACTGATGGGCACCGATAGGCTGCATTAATGGGCACTGATAAGGCAGCACTGATGGGCACTGATAAGGTGGCACTGATGGGCACTAATGGGTGGCACTGGTGGGCACTGATGAGGTGGCACTGGTGGGCACTGATAGGTAGCATTTGTGGGCACTGAGAGGTGGCACTGATGGGCGGCACTGAGAGGTGGCACTGATAGCTGGCACTGATGGGTGGCAGTGATGGGCACTGATGGGTGGCAGTGATGGGCACTGATCGGCACTGGTAGGTGACGCTGATAGGCAGCACTGCTAGGTGGCACTGATGAGGCATTGATTGGCACCACCGGTGGGCATTGATAGGTGGCACTTGTGGGCATTGATAGGTGGCACTGATTGCTGACACTGTCATGTACTGGTGGGCACTGATTTGTGACACTGTGGACACTGGCAGGTGGCACTGGCAGGCGGTACTGGTGGGCACAGATGAGGCGACTGTGCCTCTTGCTCTTCGGGACTGCAAGGGGCACGCAGGGAGCGTGCAAAGGGGAGGACATCTATTGACGGCCTCCCGGCAAAGTAGATCCGCGCTGTAGCCATCATTCGGCTATAGCACAGATCTGAAGGGGTTAATAAATCACCCCCTTTGTCTTCTTATACTTCTAAAGACTGAAAAAAAGTCCCCTGTGCTACTCATGCATCAAATAAAAATGTGTTGGATTGAACTTCTGCGTCTTACTGAAGAGTTACGATGACTGTGGTCTCTGCCATGTGAGCAGGTGACCATAATGTCCAGGCAGGCTGCTTCAGTGGAGGTATGCCAATGTATAAGGCAGCATTTGAAACAGAACATGGCCACTCGACAACCAGGGGGTGCATTTACATCTGTGCTGTTTAATGGAACCATTCTCATCTTTATTTTTTATAATCGGCGGTTTTTCGAATATCATAAATGTGTCAAAAGTACGCCCCTAAAAATGTTTCCAATGCAAAAACCACAAGACACACAACTATGGCTTATTCTGCGAAATCAATATCGCAGGATAACCACAGCAATCAAGTGTGAATTTGTTTTGCAATAGAACATGAACACTTACGTTGACTTAGCACTAAATATTTTAGTATTATATTTCCTTTCCTTAAAGCTAAACTTCAGGCAGATATAAAACAAATGCAGCTCTGTAATAAACTAATACATCAAAAATCTATTTTTGAAACGCAAGCAATGTGAGTACCTGAATCTGACACCCCCCCCCCCCCCTGCAGAATAAGATAAGATTTAGCTACTGTAGATCCAATGACTCAAGGCTGGTTGTTCTGTCCCACTTATACAGTTGTGCTCATAAGTTTACATACCCTGGCAGAATTTATGATTTCTTGGCCATTTTTCAGAGAATATGAATAACAGAAAAAACTTTTCTTTCACTCGTGGTTAGTGTTTGGCTGACGCCAGTTATTATCAATCAACTGTGTTTACTCTTTTTAAATCATAACAGCAATAGAAACTACCCAAATGACCCTGATCAAAAGTTTACATACCCCAGTTCTTAATACCATGTATTTCCCCCTTTAACATCAATGACAGCTTGAAGTCTTTTGTGGTATTTGCGGATGAGACTCTTTATCTTCTCAGATGGTAAAGCTGCCAATTCCTCGTGGCAAAAAGCCTCCAGTTCCTGTAAATTCTTGGGCTGTCTTGCATGAACTGCACGTTTGAGATCTCCCCAGAGTGGCTCAATGATATTGAGGTCAGGAGACTGAGATGGCCACTCCAGAACCTTCACTTTATTCTGCTGTAGCCAATGACATGGCCTTGTGTTTTGGATCATTGTCATGTTGGAATGTCCAAGTACGTCCCATGCACAGCTTCCTGGCTGATGAATGCAAATGTTCCTCCAGTATTTTTTTACAACATACTGCATTCATCTTGCCATCAATTTTGACCAAATTTCCTGTGCCTTTGTAGCTCACACATCCCCAAAACATCAGCGATCCACCTCCGTGTTTCACAGTAGGAATGGTGTACCTTTCATCATAGGTCTTGCTGACTCCTCTCCAAATGTAGTGTTTATTGTTGTAGCCAAAAAGCTCAATTTTGGTCTCATCACTCCAAATGACTTTGTGCCAGAAGGATTTAGGCTTGTCTCTGTGCTGTTTGGCGTATTGTAAGCGGGATACTTTGTGGCATTTGTATAGTAATGACTTTCTTCTAGCGACTCGACCATGCAGCCCATCTTTCTTCAAGTGCCTCCTTATTGTGCATCTTGGAACAGCTACACCACATGTTTTCAGAGAGTCCTGTATTTCACCTGAAGTTATTTGTGGGGTTTTCTTTGCATCCCGAACAATTTTCCTGGCAGTTGTGGCTGAAATTTTAGTTGGTTTATCTGACCGTGGTTTGGTTTCAACAGAACCCCTCATTTTCCACTTCTTGATTAGAGTTTGAACACTGCTGACTGGCATTCTCAATTCCTTGGATATCTTTTTATATCCCTTTCCTGTTTTATACAGTTCAGCTACCTTTTCCCACAGATCCTTTGACAATTCTTTTGCTTTCCCCATGACTCAGAATCCAGAAATGTCAGTGCAGCACTGGATGAAAGATGCAAAGGTCTGTCAGGAGTCCAGACACGCATTGACCTTTTATACACACACACTAATTACAAGCAAACAGATCACAGGTGAGGATGGTTACCTTTAAAGCCATTCAAACCCCTTTGTGTCAACTTGTGTGCATGTTATCAGGCCAAAATCACCAGGGTATGTAAACTTTTGATCAGGGTATTTGGGTAGTCTCTGTTGCCATTATGATTTAAAAAGAGTAAACACAGTTGATTGATAATAAAGCATCCAACGTACACCGATTCGCCCAGGAGTGCCAACCGGCCGCAGTATAATGACGGTGGCTGGTCCTTAAGCAGTTAGAATACTTACCTGTCCTGACGAAACACGTTGGAAAGAGTTTTTTTGTTAATAGTGAAGTGGTACATGATAATATCACTAGAGTCTATAATTCATTTTTTCATATTCATATGTACATTTAGGAGAAGAATTTGTTTTATCTTTGTACACATCAAAAATGCTATAATGTATGGGGTGATTGGGTATTCCTTGCAAAGTGAAACTCCACTCCAAATTGCATGGCAATCGTTGGTGCATTTGGGTGCCATTCTAGCAATAAACGTGCATGCAAAATCCGACAGGCTGGTTGTACCCAAGTTGATTGATTGGGTACATTCAGTCTTGCCATACATGGTGATCCCCAGTGCAGAGACAAGGTCATCCAGCACCCAGGGCAAATATTCCAAACTGCCCCCCCCCCCCCCCCGCAAATGATGTGCAAGTTTAGGGGATCCGACACCCTGCAGTCACTTGCTTGTCAAAATCATATCCGCTGTCACTACTCCTGTCAGTCTTGCAACAGAAGGAAGGCACCCCCAGTAAACCATTGCGCCCAGGGCAGCCGTCCCTCCTGCCCACCCCTTGGCCCTGGTGATCCCTGATGAACCAGTCAAGATTCAAACCGTCTATGGCCAGCATTACAGCACAAAGATGACAAAATCTGACCTCTGCTGTGTCTGCAGACTTTGTGGGGGTCATTTACTTAGTCCTTGCATGCCACGGACATAGGACTGTTACAGGAATAGACCACAATTGTATTGTAAATGATTTATAGCTCACATGGTAGAACATTCTAAAGGGATTTGTGTCACAAAGCCATGTTTGAATGTATTGACACTTCCTGGAATTCTTATTTAGGAATAAAAACAACATTTTTTCAAGGACAAATATAATGGTACTTACTTTATCATGAATAATTACTTCAAATTCTGAATAATCAATTAAATCTATAAAAAAAAGCGAATGATTCAGGTTAGAGTCCTTTGAGCACAAAACTGGAGTTTTGCCGATTGAAACGAATCAGACTTTCATTTTATGGAAAAACTAAATCCAAACTACAACCAGTTTAACCACAGGCCATTTCTGACATTTCTGTCATACATGTAAAAATCCACATTTTTTTTTGGCAAAAAATTACTTAGAACCCCCAAACATTATTTTTTATTTTAAGCAAAGACCCTAGAGAATAATTTTTATGTTGCATGATATTTGCTCAGCGGTTTATCAAACGCAAAAAAAGGGTTTTAGTGAACACAGACGCAATATAATATCCACTTTTTTGGTAAAATATTAAACATAATGTTACACGGAGTACATAGATGCTAAACTAAACTGTAACATGTAACACTTTCAATTTGCATACAGTACTGTACAATAGCGCCTATAACCTGTTCTTGGGGCACTCTTCATCCTACTGACACCAACAATGGGACCCTCTTCCTCCCACTGACACCAATAGGGCACTGTTCCCCACACTGACATTAACAATGGGGCCCTATTCCTCCCACTGATATCAACAATGGGGCCCTATCCTTCCCACTGACACCAACAATGGGACCCTCTTCCTCCCACTGACACCAATAGGGCACTGTTCCCCACACTGACATCAACAATGGGGCCCTATCCCTCCCACTGACATCAACAATGGGGCCCTATTCTTCCCACTGACACCAACAATGGAGCACTGTTTCTTCCATTGACACCAACAATGGGGCCCTCTTCTCTTCTGCCCACTGACACCAATAATGGGCCATTATTCCTCCCACTGACACCAACAATGGAGCACTGTTCCTTCCATTGACACCAACAATGGGGCCCTCTTATCTTCTGCCCACTGACACTAATAATGGAGTACTGTTCCTTCCATTGACACCAACAATGGGGCCCTCTTCTCTTCTGCCCACTGATACCAATAATGGGCCATTATTCCTCCCACTGACACCAACAATGGGTCACTGTTCCTTCCATTGACACAAACAATAGAAAAAAGAAAAATGTCGCCGCTCGAGATAAGAGCTCCTTGAAGCACACGCCCTGATGAGGCACACAGGTACAAGCTCTGCAATGGATCAAAGAGCAAAAAAGAGTCCTGGACTGCCACACACCGATACAACACCTTTATTTGTAAATTAAAATCCAAAACAGTCAGTCCATATGATGCAGAGGCAGAGGCGAATAGCTAATGCGTTTCACACCGCGTGTTGGTGCTTACCCACTTGCCGACCGCCTAACGCAGATATACTGCGGCAGAATGGCACTGGCAGGCAAAATCATGTACCTGGTACGTGATCTGCCTCCCGCGGGCAGGGGGTGCATCACGCCCCCCCCAGTGCCCGAGGCAGTCGGCTTCGTTAGGGGAGCGATCCAGGCTGAGGGGGAGACCACTCATTCGTGGCCACCCCCTCGCGATCAATCCCCACGAATGAGATTCTTCCTCTGCTGCAGAGTAGTAAACAGCGGCAGAGGAAGTGATGTCATCGCTCCCCGGCTCGGTATTTTCCGTTCTGGCGCCGAGGAGAGAAGACATCGATGTGAGTGCACAAACACTACACACACAGTAAAACACACCAGGCACACTTTACACCCCCCGATCACCCCCCAATCATCCCCCCCCCCCCGTCACAGTGACACCAAGCAGTTTTTTTTTTCTGATTACTGCATTGGTGTCAGTTTGTGACAGTTAGAAGTGGTAGGGCAGTTAGGGTTAGCCCCCTTTAGGGCTAGGGTAACCCCCTAACCCCTCCTAATAAAGTTTTAACCCCTTGATTACCCCCCGTCGCCAGTGTCACTAAGCGATCGTTTTTCTGATCGCTGTATTAGTGTCACTGGTGACGCTAGTTAGGGAGGTAAATATATAGGTTCGCCGTCAGCGTTTTATAGCGTCAGGGACCCCCATATACTACCTAATAAAGGTTTTAACCCCCCTAGTTAACCCTTTCACCAGTGATCACCGTATAACTGTTACGGGTGACGCTGGTTAGTTCGTTTATTTTTTATAGTGTCAGGGCACCCGCCGTTTATTACCAAATAAAGGTTTAGCCCCCTGATCACCCGGTGGTGATATAACTTAGGTTTTAGGGTCAGATAGGGTCTGCGTCGCCCCAGGCAGCGTCAGGTTAGTGCCAGTACTGCTAACACCCACGCACGCACCGTACACCTCCCTTAGTGGTATAGTATCTGAACGGATCAATATCTGATCCGGTCAGATTTATACTAGCGTCCCCAGCAGTTTAGGGTTCCCAAAAACGCAGTGTTAGCGGGATCAGCCCAGATACCTGCTAGCACCTGCGTTTTGCCCCTCCGCCCAGCCCAGCCCAGCCCACCCAAGTGCAGTATCGATCGATCACTGTCACTTACAAAACACTAAACGCATAACTGCAGCGTTCGCAGAGTCAGGCCTGATCCCTGCGATCGCTAACAGTTTTTTTGGTAGCGTTTTGGTGAACTGGCAAGCACCAGCGGCCTAGTACACACCGATCGTAGTCAAACCAGCACTGCAGTAACACTTGGTGACGTGGCGAGTCCCATAAGTGCAGTTCAAGCTGGTGAGGTGGCAAGCACAAGTAGTGTCCCACTGCCACCAAGAAGAAGACAAACACAGGCCCGTCGTGCCCATAATTCCCTTCCTGCTGCATTCGCCAATCCTAATTGGGAACCCACCACCTCTGCAGCGCCCGTACTTCCCCCATTAACATCCCCAACCAAATGCAGTCGGCTGCATGAGAGGCATTTTCTTTATGTCCTCCCGAGTACCCCTACCCAACGAACCCCCCAAAAAAGATGTTGTGTCTGCAGCAAGCGCGGATATAGGTGTGACACCCGCTATTATTGTTCCTCTTGTCCTGACAATCCTGGTCTTTGAATTGATGAATGTTTTAAACGCTACCATACACTAGTTGAGTATTAGCGTAGGGTACAGCATTGCACAGACTAGGACACACTTTCACAGGGTCTTCCAAGATGCCATCGCATTTTGAGAGACCCGAACCTAGAACCGGTTACAGTTATAAAAGTTACAGTTACAAAAAAAAGTGTAAAAAAAAAAAAACACAAAAAAAAAATAAAATAAAAAAAACAAAAATAGCTGTTGTTTTATTGTTCTCTCTCTCTCTATTCTCTCTCTATTGTTCAAAGCATGGGGGCAGCAGGGGCGGAGGAGCGATTTGCTCCTAACTTTTGGAGCGGATGCCCCCATGCTTCGGCATATATAAATGGTGCATGTATGCCCATCATTAGAAGTGGGTGGATGAAGGGAGGTATTCTAATGGTGGGCATACCCACCAATCAATCTCTTTTTTTCGTTCAGCCCACAGGCTGCATGAAAAAAAAAGTTTACAATATATGCCCAACAAGGACCAGCAACGTACTGGTATGTTGCTGGACTTTGAGTGGTTATACCAGAATGATGCCTGCAGGTTTAGGTATCATCTTGGCATCATTCTTTTCAGCCAGCGGTCGGCTTTCATGTAAAAGCAATCCTAGCAGCTAATTAGCCTCTAGACTGCTTTTACAAGCAGTGGGAGGGAATGTCGCCCCTCCCACCGTCTTCCATGTTTTTCTCTGGCTCTCCTGTCCCAACAGGGAACCTGAGAATGCAGCCGGTGATTCCGCCAGCTGACCATAGAGCTGATCAGAGACCAGAATGGCTCCAATCATCTCTATGGCCTAAGAAACCGGGAGCTACGCGGCATTTCATGACTTAGATTTCGCCGGATGTAAACAGCACCATTGGGAAATAGGGAAAGCATTTTATCACACTGATCCTGGTGTGGTCAGATGCTTTGAGGGCAGAGGAGAGATCTAGGGTCTAATAGACCCCATTTTTTTCAAAAAAGAGTACCTGTCACCACCTATTGCTATCATAGGGGATATTTACATTCCCTGACATAACAATAAAAGTGATAAAAAAAAATGAAAGGAACAGTATAAAAATAAGATAAAAAAGCAAAAAAAATAATAAAGAAAAAAAAAAGAAAAAAAAGCACCCCTGTCCCCCCCTGCTCTCGCGCAAAGGCAAGCGCAAGCGTTGGTCTGGCGTCAAATGTAAACAGCAATTGCACCATGCATGTGAGGTATTACCGCGAAGGTCAGATCGAGGGCAGTAATTTTAGCAGTAGACCTCCTCTGTAAATCTAAAGTGGTAACCTGTAAAGGCTTTTAAAGGCTTTCAAAAATGTATGTAGTTTGTTGCCACTGCACGTTTGTGCGCAATTTTAAAGTATGTCATGTTTGGTATCCATGTACTCAGCCTAAGATCATCTTTTTTATTTCATCAAACATTTGGGCAACATAGTGTGTTTTAGTGCATTAAAATTTAAAAAAGTGTGTTTTCCCCCCAAAAATGCGTTTGAAAAATCGCTGCGCAAATACTGTGTGAAAAAAAAAATTAAACACCCACCATTTTAATCTGTAGGGCCTTTGCTTTAAAAAAAATATATAATGTTTGGGGGTTCAAAGTAATTTTCTTGCAAAAAAAATGTTTTTTTCATGTAAACAAATAGTGTCAGAAAGGGCTTTGTCTTCAAATGGTTAGAAGAGTGGGTGATGTGTGACATAAGCTTCTAAATGTTGTGCATAAAATGCCAGGACAGTTCAACCCCCCCCCCCCAAATAACCCCATTTTGGAAAGTAGACACCCCAAGCTATTTGCTGAGAGGCATGTCGGGTCCATGGAATATTTTATATTGTGACACAAGTTGCAGGAAAAAGACAATTTTTTTTTTTGCACAAAGTTGTCACTAAATAATATATATTGCTCAAACATGCCATGGGAATATGTGAAATTACACCCCAAAATACATTCTGTTGCTTCTCCTGAGTACGGGGATACCACATGTGTGAGACTTTTTGGGAGCCTACCTGCATACGGGACCCCAAAAACCAAGCACCACCTTCAGTGTTTCTAAGGGTGTAAATTTTTGATTTCACTCCTCACTGCCTATCACAGTTTCGGAGGCCATGGAATGCCCAGGTGGCACAAACCCCCCCAAATGACCCCATTTTGGAAATTAGACACCCCAAGCTATTTGCTGAGAGGTATGGTGAGTATTTTGCAGACCTCGCTTTTTGTCACAAAGTTTTGAAAATTGAAAAAAGAAAAAAAAATTTTTTTTCTTTTCTTTCTTCATTTTCAAACACAAATGAGAGCTGCAAAATACTCACCATGCCACTCAGCAAATATCTTGGGGTGTCTATTTTCCAAAATGGGATCATTTGGGGGGGTTTTGTGCCATCTTGGCATTTTATGGCCTTGGAAACTGTGATAGGTAGTGAGGAGTGAAATCAAAAATTTACGCTCTTAGAAATCCTGAAGGTGGTGATTGGTTTTCGGGGCCCCGTACGCAGCTAGGCTCCCAAAAAGTCCCACACATGTGGTATCGCCATACTCAGGAGAAGCAGCTAAATGTATTTTGAGGTGTAATTCCACATATGCCCATGGCCTGTGTGAGCAATATATCATTTAGTGACAACTTTGTGCAAAAAAAAAAAAAAAAAAAAGTTTCTCATTTTCCCGCAACTTGTGGCAAAATATAAAATATTCCATGGACTCGACATGCCTCTCAGCAAATAGCTTGGGGTGTGTACTTACCAAAATGGGGTCATTTGGGGGGGGTTGAACTGTCCTGGCATTTTATGGTCTTCAAAACTGTGATAGGTAGTGAGGAGTGAAATAAAAAATTTACGCCCTTAGAAATCTTGAAGGCAGTGGTTGGTTTTCGGGGCCCCGTACGCGGCTAGGCTCCCAAAACGTCCCAGACATGTGGTATCCCCATACTCAGGAAAAGCAGCTAAATGTATTTTGGGGTGCAATTCCACATATGCCCATGGCCTGTGTGAGCAATATATCATTTAGTGACAACTTTTTGTAATTTTTTTTTTGTCATTATTCAATCACTTGGGACAAAAAAAAATTATATTCAATGGGCTCAACATGCCTCTCAGTAATTTCCTTGGGGTGTCTACTTTCCAAAATGGGGTCATTTGTGGGGGTTTTGTACTGCCCTGCCATTTTAGCACCTCAAGAAATGAGATAGGCAGTCACAAACTAAAAGCTGTGTAAATTCCAGAAAATGTACCCTAGTTTGTAGACGCTATAACTTTTGCGCAAACCAATAAATATATGCTTATTGACATTTTTTTACCAAAGACATGTGGCTGAATACATTTTGGACTAAATGTATGACTAAAATTGAGTTTATTGTCTTTTTTTTATAACAAAAAGTAGAAAATATCATTTTTTTTTCAAAATTTTCGGTCTTTTTCCGTTTATAGCGCAAAAAATAAACACCGCAGAGGTGATCAAATAGCATCAAAAGAAAGCTCTGTTTGTGGGAACAAAAGGACGCAAATTTCGTTTGGGTACAGCATTGCATGACCGCGCAATTAGCAGTTAAAGCGACGCAGTGCCAAATTGTAAAAAGTGCTCTGGTCAGGAAGGGGGTAAATCCTTCCGGGGCTGAAGTGGTTAATCATAGCTAACCCACAATGGGAGAGCTATTCTTTTCAGTGACACCAATGATGGGGCAATATTCCTTCCACTGATATCAACAATGGGGATCTATTTCTCCTACTAGTACCAATGATAGGGCATTGTTTACGCCCACTAACCACAGGACATTTTCTACTCCCACTGGCTGCAGTCTGGCTCCCCTAAAAGTATGAAAGACAGTAAGCTGGCCTTTTGTATATAAAGATTGGAGACCCCTGATCTAGATGGTCCATAGAAGCACCTCTCCAGCAACATTCAATTGATATTAATTACTAACATGTTTCAAGGGACAAGAGCTCTTCCTCACAGTTCAGGGAATGATCAAAATCTGAAAGATCATATACTGATTAAACTTGTACTTTAACCACTTCAGCCCCGGGAAGATTTTACCCCCTTCCTGACCAGAGCACTTTTTGCGATTCGGCACTGCGTCGCTTTAACTGACAATTGCGCGGTCATGCGACGCTTTACCCAAACAAAATCGACGTCCTTTTTTCCCCGCAAATAGAGCTTTCTTTTGGTGGTATTTGATCACTATAAACAAAAAAGAGCAACAATTTTGAAAAAAAAGCAATATTTTTTACTTTTTGCTATAATAAATATCCCCAAAAATATATATAAATTTTTTTTTTCCCTCAGTTTAGGGCGATATGTATTCTTCTACATATTTCTGGTAAAAAAAAATCGCAATAAGCGTATATTGATTGGTTTGCACAAAAGTTTTAGCGTCTACAAAATAGGGGATAGTTTTATGACATTTTTATTATTAATTTTTTTTTTTTTTTTAGTAATGACGGCGATCTGCGATTTTTATCGGGACTGCGACATTATGGTGGACACATCGGACACTTTTGACACTTTTGAAACTATTTTGGGACCATTGGCATTTATACAGCGATCGGTGCTATAAAAATGCACTGATTGCTGTAAATGACACTGGCAGGGAAGGGGTTAAACACTAGGGGGCGATCAAGGGGTTAATTGTGTCCTAGGGAGTGATTCTAACTGTGGGGGGGGATGGGCTACTTAGAAAATGACATGCGATCCCTGTCATGTCACTAGGCAGAACTGGGGAATGCCTTGTTTACAAAGGCATCTCCCCGTTCTACCTCTCCACACCACAATCGCAGGCCGCCGGTGAACATCGAGTTTCCCGGGACCCGCGGGCACGCTCCCGCGGCGTGTGGCAGGCGTGCGCGCGCCCAATAGGCGGCAAATTTAAAGGGACGTACCTGTACACCCATTTGCCTGCCTGTGCCGTTCTGCTGACGTATATCTGTGTATCTGTGTGCGGCGGTCGGCAAGTGGTTAAAGCAAAACTCTATTTAATGTGGGCTTCTGAATTTTGGATTGTGTATGGTTGAGTTGACTTCCCTACCCAGTCTTTGGGAGTGTTCTTCCCACTGCCATCACTGCTGACACATTGCACTTTTCAGCCAAACTACCGTCTTCATGTGTTTCTAAGAATACTGCAATATGCGCCCTCTAGTGGATTCTTCATAGAAATACATTATATAGGGGGTCTCACTTGGGTTGGTGACACCGGAAGCTTGGCTAAATGGCCCTACCATTACTGCCGAATACTCACCATTTGATTGGTTTGGTGATGAGATGCCAATTGCTAGAGATGAACAATGCTGTTGGCATTTTATCCTTCTCTTTATTGCTCAGTGCAAAATATTTAAAGATTGGCTTTGCGATCTGCTACGTTCAGGATTCTGAAGCTGATGGCATAATTAAGTGAATAGTAGACATGTGCACTGACAAAAAATGTGTTCGTTTTCGTTTCATTCGTTTTTTTGCTTTTTTCGGAAATTCGAAAATTCAGAAATTCGGAAATCCGAAAATTCAGAATTTGGAAATTTTGAAATCCGAAAATTTGGATTTTCAAATTTCCAAATTTTGAATATTGAAATTTCCGAATTTCCAAATTTTGAATATTGAAATTTCCAAATTTCCGAAATTTTAAAATTTCCGAATTTCCGAATTTTTTTAAATTCAGAAATGCGAAAATTCGGAAATCCGAAAATTCCAAAATCTGAAAAAAGAATGAAAATCAGTAAAATTCAAAATAATAACTAACTATTAAATTATAGGTATTGGAATTTCCTTTCAAATTTGTCTGTTTGTGAATGTAACGAATGCAAATTTATCTGAAGTTGCGATTTATCCAAAATAATGAATGCCACATCTAAACAAATGGAATGGAACAAATTAATAATAAATAATAATAATAAAAAGGTTTTATTATTATTATTGTTATTTATTATTATTAGAACGTTACATTCCATTCGTTTAGATACGGCATTCGTTATTTCAGACAATTCGTAACTTCGGATAAATTCGTTCCGTTCACTAACAGCCAAATTTGAAAGGAAATTCCAATACCTATAATTTAATATTTATTATTAGTAAGTTATTATTTCAGATTTTCGGGTTTTCAAATATTCAGATTTTCATTCTTTTGAATTTTCAGATTTTCATTCTTATTTTTGGATTTTCAAATTTCCAAATTTTTGAACTCTCAAATTTCTGAAATTTCGAATATTTTCGAATTTTCTAATTTTGAATTTTCGAATTTCCGAAATTTAGAATTTCCAAACTTCCAAATTTCCGAATTCGAATTTTCGAATTTCCGAAATGTTCCAATTTCCGAAATTTTGCAATTTCCGAATTTCCGAAATTTCAAATTTCCAAAATTCCTAAATTCCTAAATTTCGAATTTTTGAAAAATTCGGAAATGTGAAAATTCGAAATTCGGAACTTCGAATTTCCGGAAATTTGGAAATTCAAATTTTCTGAAATTCGGAAATTTTAATTTTCCGAAATTCGAAATTTCGGAAATGTAAAAATGTGGAAATTTCGGAATGAATGAATTTGTCAAAATTTGTTAAAAAACTAATTCGGAACTAAACGAATTGCACATGTCTAGTGAATAGGAGTTGTAAAAAAAAGCATAGTTACCATAGTTTAATGTTGTTGTTTCCTCTTCATTGCTAAAACGATCTACAGACATAGAAAATAGTAAGCACACCTCATATAAGCAAAGACACTATAGAGGTCTATTTATAAAAGATTTGTTTGATGAATGTGACAAGAATTTGCCCAGCTGTGACAAATTCTGACTGTATCTTGCTTAATACAGTAATTTTCTATGATCATCAGCTCCATCTAATGTCCATAATGTGGTATTTTTCCTGATTATGGTGTTTCTGAAAAACTATTGCATTATCGCCATCAGATGGAGCTGATTATCATAGGTAATCACTGTATTTAGCTAAATACGGTCAGAATTAGACATGGCTGAGTGAATGATAGTCACTTCTGCCTAGAAGCACTAGGGTCGGTTCGAATCCCAACCACAATACTACCTGGTTGGAGTTTCCCAGTGCGGGTTTCCTCCGGGTACTCCAGTTTCCTCTGAAACTCTAAAGACATGCTGGTAGGTTGAAGAAATGGATTCTGGACAGCCGCACTCTGATAAAAGCCTTTATTGTAATGAATAGTCAACGTTAGAGTGACAACAAAATTTGATAAGTTTCACAACATCATTGTTGCTTAGTCACGAGCTATGACGAAGCAACAATGATGTGAAATGCGTCAGAGGTTTGTCCTGCTTCTGTTGTCAAATGAACGTTGACTATTCATTACAATAAAGGCTTTTATTGGAGTGCGGCTGTCCAGAATCCATTTCTTCAATATTGCTCATGCTGAGCCTGCACCTGGCTTCCACTTTGAGGAGGGCGTTTTCTTCAGTACACCACCTGGGGCCATTCACCCTTTTGTTCACATGCTGGTAGGTTAATTGGATTCTGTATAAATTGGCCCAAGTGTGTGTATGTATGAATGTGAGTTAAGGACCTTAGACTGTAAGCTCCTTGAGGGCAAGGACTGATGTAAATGTATAATATACTGTTTTCCCACTTTTCCAATTTCTACCAGAGTACTACAGTTCAAGTGGGGTGGCAATGCATCTCCAGCCACTTGCCTGTGGTACCAGCCCTCTGACTCTTCCAGCCGCTTTCCTGATGTACCAGCCCTCTGACTCGTCCAGCTGCTTGCCTGTAGTATCAGCCCTCTGACTCATCCAGCCGCTTGCCTGTAGTACCAGCACTTTGACTCTTCCAGCCGCTTGACTGTTGTATCAGCCCTCTGACTCTTCCCACCACTTGTCTGTAGTACCAGCCCTCTGACTCTTCCAGCCGCTTGCCTGTGGTATCAGCCCTCTGACTCGTCCAGCCACTTGCCTGTGGTACCAGTCCTCTGACTCTTCCAGCCGCTTGCCTGTTGTACCAGCCCTCTGACTTTTCCAGCCGCTTGCCTGTGGTAGTAGCCCTCTGACTTTTCCAGCCGCTTGCCTGTGGTGGCAGCCCTCTGACTCTTCCAGCTGCTTGCCTGTGCTTCCAATCCAGAGATCCCTCCAGCTGTTTGCGTGTGGACCCAGACCTACCCTGGAGTTCTTTGTGAGAGATGCTGTTACAGAAGCTGTGTAGGTACCTGTTTATGTACTGTACTATCTACCGGAGTTTTGGCTGTTCACTAGTATCTGTTGCTAAAGGGCATTGTTCTGCCACCTAGCATCCTTATTGAGTTGCATAGACATTGCTTTTATGAGCTCCTGTTTGTATAGCTTCATAATCAGTTTAACATTATTCTGTACTCTAGGCACATCCTTTTTGCCATTTTTTGACCCTGTTGGCATTGTTGATCCTATTCTGCACCTGTTTAATACAGTTCAAGTTAAAGCTACTTGTCTGTTTATCCATTTCCCTTACCTCGAAAATCATAGTCATATGTTGGTATATCTGTTGCTGTGGGATCTTCACCGCTCACTGCAAAAAGAGTTACAGAAATGGAAAATAGTGAATACACATAATACAGTACAAGTACAAAATTAAGGGGTTGACTTATAAGGCAATGGTATAGCTTTACTGCTCACTTATGAAGGCATGTGCTTCATAATTGGAGTGCTATCACAGTGACCAACACAATGGCTTAAAAAAGCCATTTGTAAACAAACCAAACCAAAAAAAAAAAGAAAGACTTACCTTGGACCTGGTCTTCAACAATTCCAGGAGCCACAGGTGATGTCCCCATGCCTCCCGCCAGAGCTAGGAGCTCGAAATCCAGTGGGTATGCACACTTAGCAATGGGCTAGAGTACGTTCTTGCAGTTTTTCAAGCTCCCAGCTCTACTAGGAGGTACATTGATGTCACCTGTGCCTGCTGGAAGTGTCAGAGACCAGGACTGAGATGACATTTTTTTTAGATGAGTGGTTTATTTCCAGATTACTTTTGTTGGGAAGGCAAAGGGCTGGCAAAAAAGTGGACTTTCCATTTGCCATGGAAGGTCTACTTTAACTCTGTGAGGCATGGTATAAATGGGCCACAAATGCAAGCCATTGTACTGAGTACGACTGCGGACTACAATTAAGAGCGGACAGCAATATCCCCTTTCTGTTATAAATCAACCCCTTTTGGTGTTAAAGTGGGCCTATCATTAAAATTCACTCTTCTCATGAATCAATATCCAAATGCCACCATTAAATTGCATCACTATTTTGAGTTAACAAGTCCCAATTTTACGAAAGAAGAAAGCTGCTGCTTCTTAACAAGATTAAAGCTTGGATAGAATGGGAGAACCATGCTAGCTTGTATAGTCATTTGACAGGTTTTATTTTGCAATACCCAATGTGTTTCGGGGGCTCAGCATGTGCCCTTCATCAGTGCTAAAAAAATGGACTGTGTAGGCACCTGGATTGCTTTTCTAATCCAGACATCTACATGATCTCTTTTTTGTCCTGATGAAGGGGAAGTGCTGAGCTCCCGAAACATGGTGGCAAAATAAAATCTTTCAAAGGGCTATATAAGCTGGTGTGGCACTTCCATCCTTTCAGAACTTTGGTAGGACCCCACGTTTGCAGGTGAGCAGCCTGTAAAACCAAAAACCACCCATCATATTATAACATATCTCCATAAGGTACAGCTCTTCTCTCCCTGCCTAGGCAGGGTAAATCACATGGTCTCTGACTACCAATCATTGCCGTAAAGCAGGTGTTGGCAACCTATGGCTTGTGGGCCGCACACAGCCCGCTGCCACTAAATGTCTGGCATGTAATGAATTCATGTGCACCCTGCTCGCAGACATTTTAAGTAAGAGCAGAGCGGAGTATGGAGCAGGAAGCTGAATGAGAACACGGGGGAGGCACACAGCAGTGCTGATAAGACAGCGGGAGCTTTTGGAGTTAACTTTACAGGTGATTGGTTGCCAGGTGGTCCTAGGAACCAATCACCAGCTTGTTAATATGAAAAATTAACTCCGGAAGCTCCCGCTGTCTTATCAGCGCTGCTGTGTGTCTCTCGTGTTCTCATTCAGCTTCCTGTTCCCTACTCTGCTCTGTCTCCTTCTCTGCATGGGGCAAGGTAGGAAAGGTCACAGCTGCGGGGGGGAGGGACTGTGTAATATGCAGGGTGTGTGTGCAAGGGGGGCTGTGTAATACGCAGAGGGGGCTGGGTGGGGGGGCTGTGTGATGTGCAGGGGGGGCTTTGTAATATGCATGGGTGCTGTGTAATGTAAAGGGGTCCAGAGGTACGGGGGCTGTGTAATATAAAGGGGTCCAGAGGTGTGAAGCTGTGTAATATAAAGGGATCCAGAGGTGCAGGGGCTGTTTAATGTAAAGGAAACCAGAGGTGTGGGGCTGTGTAATGTAAAGGGGTCCAGAGGTGCAGGGGCTGTGTAATGTAAAGGGGTCCAGAGGTGCAGGGGGCTATGTAATGTAAAGGGGTCCAGAGGTGCAGGGGGCTGTGTAGTGCAAAGGGAACCAGAGGTGCGGGGCTGTGTAATGTAAAGGGGTCCAGAGGTGCGGGGCTGTGTAATGTAAAGGGGTCCAGAGGTGCGGGGGCTGTGTAATAGACTTGTGCACAACAGGAAATTTTGTTTAGTTTCGGTTCGTTGTCATTCGTAAAATACATAATTTCATTCCTTTATATTCGTTATGTTACGTTAATTTGTTTTCGGATAATTCGTTATTATTCGTTGAGTGTCGATATTCATTATGCAGAATCTTGAATCATGTCAAATTCATTCGTTATATCCGCTATAATTTCTTTCATAGTAGTTGGTATTCGATATTTATGTATGTATATTGATTTGTGATAATGATTCGTAGTTTGGAAAGTCGTTTGTTTATTGAATCCATTAACACACACAATGACAATATCTCTTCTCCTCTGCTCAAATACAATACAACTTCTTCTCAGTCAGTTCTCAGGAATGCACTTTGCCAGTAATCCAACCTCCAGCACAAAATTAATCAGCTGATTGGACTGTAAGATTTACTTTGAGTTGTCCTTTTGTTTCATTAGATCTTTAACGAATTACCGAATCATGTCAAATTCATTGGTTATATTCGCTATAATTTCTTTCGTATTAGTTGAAATTTGTTATTTTTTTATTCAGACATTCGGATGCATCCGAATGTCCGAAAGATGCAAAATTCGGCCAAATTTTGATTTGTTATGAAACGAATTGCACATGTCTACTGTTTAATGTAAAGGGGTCCAGAGGTGCAGGGGGCTGTGTAATGTAAAGGGGTCCAGAGGTGCAGGGGGCTGTGTAATGTAAAGGGGACCAGAGGTTATGTGCAGGTAAATGCGGCCCTCCATGCATTCACGTACATTGAATTTGGCCCTTAAGTGGAGAAAGGTTGCTGTCCCCCGCCATTGTTTTCCATCAGCCAAGAAAATAAGATTAAAATGGCTTTGATAAAAAAAGATATAAAAAGCTATACATAACAACAAGGTTTCTATTACATTTTTACAGACAGACAACATTGTTTCACATAAGGCTGTTCTCTTTCACATACACTATATATCTAAGAAACATTAACAAGATTACAGATGTCCCCCGCCCCCCCCCCCCACCTTTCATATCGATATCAGACCCACATTCTAGATAGGGGCTCTCCCCCCTCAAATCCTTATCAGACCCTTATCAAAAACCTCTGGTATGGATATTTCAGGGGGGGCCCATGCATTAAAAATAAAGAAAAACAAAAATAATGGCATAGGGCCTTTATCCTAACATTCAGTAGGCTTCCAGGGTAAAGGAGGAGCAGCAAGTGCACGCCCACACACTGAAGGCCACTACTGGGCCACATGCAGGGCTGTCTTTAAGGCAGGGAAAAAGGGGCAGCTGCCCTGGGCCCTGTCATTGTTGTGGGGCCCAAAGCAGCTGCCTCATGCTTGCCAACTATCCCAATTTAAATTCCCTTGTCCCTTGAGGTTTTAGTCCGCTGCTGTGTCCTGATATCTCAGTGTGAAGTTCTGTTGCTAATGCTGCCCAGCTCTGCCCTATTGTTGTGTACAGATGACTCACCTGCAGACCCTGTGTTTACATGTAAATACCAGCATTGATATGTAAATAGCAGCAGAATTGATATGTAAATAGAGGGGGGCGGGCAGCATTCATATTTAAATAGAGGCAATATTCATATGTATATCATGGCTCCCTGAGGTCATATCCACCATCACCTCTGCTGAATACTGCCCACTGGGGCGATAAAGGGGCATGCTTGAAAGTCCAGCCTACATTTGTGGTAATTAAGCCCAACATCAGCCTGTTCTGCAAAGGTAAGCAAATTAGTGGGGGGGGATTAATGTGGGGTGTGCATAGGTAGGCAGAAAAGGATTTACAGTTTGGGATGCACAGGTGAGCAAGGAGGGGATGTATAGAGGTATAGAAGGAGGCTGCAAAGATGAGTAGAGGAGGCAGGTAGAGTTAAAGGGGAGGGGGATTGGAGTGGAGAGGCTGGGGGAGGTTTGGGGTGCAGAGGTTAGCATGGGTTTCGGGATGCAAAGGTGTACTGACAAGGTGGATAAAGATGTAGGTCACGTGTAGGGCCGCCCAATTATTTCAATGGACTGCTCTATGCACTACAAATGCGTAAGAAAGTCCCAAACCCTTTTTCAAAATCACACGGTGCCAAGGCACCTGTTAGCAGATGTGTGAGGGTTTCATTACCAATTAATGCCACTGCTGTGTATCTGCTAATGTGCTGCTATCTGCAGCACATTACTGTGGTGTCAGGAAAGCGATTTTGCATGCGTTCCCGACACATACAAATGTGAACGCAGGCTAAATATTTCAGTGGTCAGTGTAAATCTTCTCATTACATTGGGGCTTGGTGTACAATCCTTTCATTCACACTAGTGGCCAGTGTGAATGTCCCCCTTACATTGGTGGTCAGTGTAAATCCCTCCTTACATTGGTGGTTACTGTGAATGCTTCTATTAAATTAGTGGTCAGTGTAAACCCCTATTACATTAGTGGTCAGTGTAAATCCCTATTACATTGGTGGCCAGTGTTGAAACTCCTCTTTATATTGGTAGTCGTTAAAAAAAAATCAGCATTGCCATTGATCACACCCTCCCCTCCCCCCAGCACTGCCACTGATCACTGGAGTCCTAAGATCCCTATGAGTTTTCTGTCTATTAATGGGACCCCTCACCTCCCCAGTCCATGGTGTGCAGGCAGTGAAGAGATTATGTGCTGTAACCTCTAGCAACCAATCAGTAAGCAGTAATGATGTGCAGTAACCTCTAGCAACCAATCAGTGAGCAGTATTTGTGTACAGTAATCTCTTGCAACCAATCAACAAGCAACCAGTCAGTGAGCGGTAATGATCCACTGTAACCTCTGGCAACCAATCGCTATCGCTGCCTGACCTGATCTGATTAGGTAAACAGATGTTGAGTCTAGCTGCTATTTTTTGTATGTCTCAGAGCAGGTGAAGAGCGAAAATGCATGGGGGGGCCCCAAGAAAATTTTTACCCAGGGTCCAATCAATATTAAAGATGGCCCTGGCCACATGCCCTTAACATTGGAAGGGACCCCCCTGGTAAAGCCCCTTGTCCACATGTTGATGAGAACAAGGACCTCATCTTGAAATCTGGCCTGATTCCCAGATATCCAACCCCTACATGAATGAGTAAGGGCTGCATAGTACCTCTTGTTACCTATTTACAAAATAAATGACAACGTAAAACACATAGAGGGTTATTTACTAAAACTGCAGGGTGCAAAATCTGGTGCAGCTCTGCATAGAAACCAATCAGCTTGCAGATTTTTTTGTCAAAGCTTAACTGAACAAGCTGAAGTTAGAAGTTGATTGTCCACCACGCACAGCTGCACCAGATTCTGAGTGCTTCAGTATTAATAAATCTCCCCCATAGTTACATAGTTAGTCTGGTTGAAAAAAAGACACAAGTCCATCCAGTTCAACCAATAGAAGGGGAAAAAAAATGATAAGCAATCGTATACAGTGCCTTAAAAAAGTATTCATACCCCTTGAAATTTTCCACATTGACTCTGCTGAAGCTCTCCCAACTTCTTCGCCATCCCAGGCTAGTGGAAAAGGCTGCTCTGGTACTTCTTCAGTCTCCACAGAACCTGGCCTCTGATAACAGGAGAGATTGTCCCTTGCTGGCAACTTGCTGTCCCCTTTACCCCTGACTCTGGTTCTTGCTTGCCTCTGGCAACAGGAGTGGTCGTCTCAGACTCAACTGCTTTTCTTTACCTGTAACTACTTGGTTCCCCAGCCGGCAGAACCCCCTGCAACTTGGTTGGGCTCCAAGCCTGAAGTCCCAACTCCGCGCTGCTTGCTTCCAACCTGGATAGGCCTCAGACCGCCTAGCAGCCAGGTACTCCCGGATATGCCTCAGGCTTCTGGCCTAGCAGCTAGGAGCTTTTCAACACATGTCCACCCAGACAGCCGTCCAGGTGGTACAGAACCCTGATCACCTGACTCCTCCCGAATAAATAGGCTCTCCCAGCAGGCCAAGGGCAAAGAAACCCCTGCCAATTGGCTGAGACAACCCATCCACGCCTAGTCAGTATTTACTAAGCCCTTCTCAATCTAATGCCATAGGTAACAATGCCACCTAGTGACAGAAGAGAGAGGTGCATCAAACCCAGATTTAGGAAAAGGTCAATGGATCTCCCTAACAATCAGCCAGGCTGGTTACAAAAATTGCAAAATTTGTTAGTAACCCTGCTCCTAACCCTAGGGTGCTACACTGATAATCAGGACACTGGTGATCAGTGCTCTGATGATCAGTGTAGATGTCCCCTGAGTGGATTGCAGCTATCTGTTTACAGATAGCCCGATCTGTAAACAGCTGTGTCCGAAAGACACAGCAATCACAAAGCCTTCCTGATTCATGCCCTGGGGCACACGGGGAGGCAGGGTTCTGGGAGGACGTCAATAGATGCCCCTCCCAGAAATGTGCAACTGCAGTGTAGCTGTCATTCGGCTATAGCATGGTCGGGAAGAGGTTAAATATATTAACGCCTAAACCGCTGGCAACAAAAGTAAGTACACCCCTAAGTGAAAATGTCCAAATTGGTCCCAAAGTGTCAATATTTTGTGTGGCCACAATTATTTGCCAGCACTGCCTTAACCGTCTTGAGCATGGAGTTCACCAGAGCTTCACAAGTTGCCACTAGAGTCCTCTTCCACTCCTCCATGACGACATCACAAAGCTGGTGGATGTTAGAGACCTTGCGCTCCTCCACCTTCCTTTTGAGGATTCCCCACAGATGCTGAATAGGGTTTAGGTCTGGAGACATGCTTGGCCAGTCTATCACCTTTACCCTTGGCTTCTTTAGCAAGGCAGTGGTCATCTTGGAGGTGTGTTTGGGGTCGTTATCATGTTGGAATACTGTCCTGCGGCCCAGTCTCCTGAAGCTTCAGTATGTCACAGTACATGTTGCCATTCATGGTTCCCTCAATGAACTGTAGTTCACCAGTGCCGGAAGCACTCATGCTGCCCCAGACCATGACACTCCCACCACCATGCTTGACTGTAGGCAAGACACACTTGTATTTGTACTCCTCACCTGGTTGCCGCCACACACGCTTGACACCGTCTAAACCAAATAAGTTTATCTTGGTCTCGTCAGACCACAGGACATGGTTCCAGTAATCCATGTCCTTAGTCTGCTTGTCTTTAGCAAACTGTTTGCAGGCTTTCTTGTGCATCATCTTTAGAAGAGGTTTCCTTCTGGGACGACAGCCATGCAGAGCAATTTGATGCAGTGTGTTGTGTATGGTCTGAGCACTGACAGGCTGACCCCCCACCCCTTCAACCTCTGCAGCAATGCTGGCAGCACTCATACGTCTATTTTCCAAAGACAACCTCTGGATATGACGCTGAGCATGTGCACTCAACTTCTTTGGTCCACCATGGCGAGGCCTGTTCTGAGTGGAACCTGTCCTGTTAAACCGCTGTATGGTCTTGGCCACTGTGCTGCAGCTCAGTTTCAGGGTCTTGGCAATCTTCTTATAACCTAGGTCGCCTTTATGTAGAGCAACAATTCTTTTTTTTCAGATCCTCAGAGAGTTCTTTGCCATGAGGTGCCATATAGGAACTTCCAGTAACCAGTATGAGAGAGTGAGAGTCTTAACACCAAATTTGCACACCTGCTCCCCATTCATACCGGAGACCTTGTAACACTAACGAGTCACATGACACCAGGGAGGGAAAATGGCTAATTGGGCTCAATTTGGACATTTTCACTTAGGGGTGTACTCACTTTTGTTGCCAGCGGTTTAGACATTAATGGCCGTGTGTTGAGTTATTTTGAGGGGACAGCAAATTTACACTGTTATACAAAGCTGTACACTCACTACTTTACATTGTAGCAAAGTGTCATTTCTTCAGTGTTGTCACATGAAAAGATAGAATAAAATATTTACAAAAATGTGAGGGGTGTACTCACTTTTGTGAGATACTGTATATTTTATATATATATATATATATATATATATATATATATATATATATATATATATATATATATATATATATATATATATATATATATATATATATATATATATCAATCAATGTATATTTGTGCACTGATAAGCCACAACATTATGATCACCCACCTAATATTGAGTTGGTCCCCCTTTTGTCACCAAAACAGCCCTCACCCATCGAGGCACAGACGCCACTAAACAAAGCATCACACCGCCTATGCCGGCTTGGTTTCTTCCCCCAGTGCATCCTGGTGCCTTCTCTTCTCCAGGGACATGACATACATGTACCCAGCTAGCCACATGATATAAAGAGAAAGAAAAAATATGATTCATCAGACCAGGTCACCTTCTTCCATTGCTTTGTGGTCCAGTTCTGATGCTTATGTGCCCATTGTAGGGGATTTCCGCTGTGGACAGGGGTCAGCATGGGCACCTTGATCGGTCTGTGGCTACACAGCCCCATACACAGCTAACTACGATGCACTGTGTGTTCTGACACCTTTCTATTTAAATCAACATTTACTTTTTCAGCAATTTGAGCTACAGTAGCTCTTCTATTGGATCAGACTACACAAACCCATGTTTGATGCCCATGTGCATCCGTGAGCTTTGGCTGCCCATGAATCTATCACCTGTAGGCAGGTGCCTGCAGAGTAATGTGGTATATGCCGTTGCTTGCTATATTTTATAAAAGTTATGTGTTCCTTGCATTATTTAAATGCTGCATGACGTTGCCCCTGATATGGAGAGATGTTTGCTGATTCTAAGGTGTTCATGTCCCTGAGAAACATATAAATACAGTCAGGAGATCAGCTTGCCTGGTCTTGTCTGTTGCTCCAGGATGAGAATTAGAGAGGAGATTCTTCTGCTATGTGATTGAACTT